>NW_027427639.1:144-4268 GCF_003597395.2 Chelonoidis abingdonii | reverse complement strand
CGCAGTGTAGGCCAGCCCTTTATTACTATTTGACATGATGTCCTAATAGACTTCTATTGTATGATGTACAGTACAGAAGGGTCTGCCAGGAAATAAGTGTGACCCCCCCCACACACACCTGGAGAAGTTTGTCTCCAGACATGCTGTCCTTGAATAGTCTGCATGTAACTACAAGGACTAGCAAACATAATTTTCAGCATATATACATAACTCCTCAGATATTTTTCATACCTACATCTTGCAATGATTTTACATGACCCCTTTTGGAGAAACCATGGGGAGGCGCAGCTCAGTGTCAGGTGGGGAATAATCCCCAATAGGTGCAAACTACAATGAGCCATTCCCATAGACTCATAGATTTTAAGGCCAAAAGGGACCAAAGTGATCATCTAGTCTGACCTACTGCATAGCACAGGCCACAGAACCCCACCCACCCACTTCTGTAATAGACTCAACCTCTTGCTGAGTTACTGACATTCTCAAACCTGATTTAAAGAATTCAAGTTACAGAGTCTCCACCATTGACCCTAGTTTAAATCTGCAAGTGCCCCGTGCTGCAGACAAAGGTGAACCCACCCACTCAAGGTCTCTGCCAATCTTATCCAGAGGAAAATTCCTTCCTGATCTTATATATGGTAATCAGTTACACCCTGAGCATGTCAGCAAGACCCACCAGCCAGATACCTGGGAAAGAATTCTCTGTAGTAATTTGGAGACCTTCCCATCTAGTGTCCCGTCTGCAGCCATTGGGGATATTTGTTACTAGCAGTTGCAGATGGGCTACATGCCATTGTAGGCAACCATATCACATCATCCCCTCTATGATCTTATCAAGCTCAGTTATGGAACCAGTCAGACATTTTGCTCCCAAAATGGAGGTGTGATAAATGAAGAGGGACCTGGCGGGGGGGTGCTCGCTTTTATTGGCACCCAGCCACCCAGTAATTATAAAATCCCTCTTGGTAGCTTTTCTCGAATTTCTCTACCTGTAAAGGGTTAAAAATCTCACTGCTATGCATAGGTAAAAGGAAGTGAGTGGGCACCTGGCCAAAAGAGCCAATGGTAAGGCTAGAACTTTTAAAAGTTGAAAAAAGACTCCTCTTTTGTCTCTCTTCTGTTGTTCTCCCAGGGAGAGGTAGACAGGGCAGAGCTACGCTGTAAGAAGCTTGGGCCAGGTATGAAAAAAAATCATCAGCATCATACCTAGAAACTACTTGTTTAAAACCCCAGATATGTAAGTAAACCAGAAAATTTCTAGGAAAATGTAATTAGGTTTATCCCTTTTATTTCTTTTTTGCTTGTAGATTCCTCTGTGCTAACCCCAGGTGCTTTTGTTTTTCTTGTAACCTTTAAGCTGGGCCTCAAGAAAGCAATTCTTGGTGCTTAATCCTTGTAGTTGCTCTTTTAAAATCTAGCAGTTGCCTGAGTTCCCAGATATATTTTCTTTTTATTATTAATAATAATAATTATTATTAATAATAATAAAAATTACTTTTTTAAGGAACATAATTGGATTTTTGTGTCTTAAGAGGTTTGTGCATGTTGTTTAATTAGCTGGTGGCAACAGCTGATTTTCCCTTTTTTTTCTTTCTCAACTCTTCCCCAGAGGGGGGTAAAAGGGCTTGAGGGTACCCCACAGGAAGGAATTCCCAAGTGTGCCTTCCTGGCCTCTCAAAGGGGCTCTGCACTTGGAGGGTGGCAGCATCTACCAATCCAAAGTCAGAGAAAAGCTGTAACCTTGGAAGTTTAATATAAGCCTGGAGTGGCCAATATTAATTCTATAATCCTTGCAGGCCCCCTCCTTCTGCACTCGAAGTGCCAGAGTGGGGAACTAGCCTTGACATGGTGGCACAGCGGTGGGATCGTTTTGAAGCAGAGGTACAGATCTCAGGATTTTAAAAGGACACATTTTTCCTTTTGGCAGCCTTTTCTTTTCTTTTCTGCCTGAGAGGAAACAGGCATGCAAAGGGTTTGGTCCGCAAAACCAGGGAGTCCAATAAGCATTTTTTATATAGATATAGATATATTTAGCTTTGTGGCAATGAAATAGCTAGGCTAGAGTAGGGCAGCCCTATGCATGAGATTGCGATCGGGCACCGAAAACCTAGAGCAACCAGTCTTCCCAAAGCAGCACGTCACGGAGAAGACAGACCCATATCAAGCTCAGAAATCCAACTCCATGACAGAAATGCAGGGAGGGGATGGGGGACTGGAGATTTCCCAGAGGGAATACTCAGGCCTCCCCAACCTGAGATCCATATGCCAAGATGGAGGTATGCCCTTAACCCAGACCAAATTCTAACTGTAGAAGACAGGAATTTCTTCCTATAGATGAAGTGCTTGGAGGCGGAAATGGAAGTGAAGCCCTTGGAAGCAGAGATAGAGCTGAAGCATCTAGAACTGGAAAAGGCTAAGCTGAGTCAGCCAGGTAGCCCTAACAGTCCTCCTCCAAGTACCGCTCCCTGTTCCAAGAAATTCCCCACATACAAGGTAGGTGATGATGCAGAGGCCTTAGAAAATTTTGAAAGGGCCTGCCTTGGGTGCAACATCCCTACAGACCAGTACATGATAGAGCTGAAGCCACAACTCAGTGGACCCTTAGCAGAGGTGGCAGCTGAAATGCCTAAAGAACACATGAATGAGTACGAACTTTTAAAGCAAAAGGAAATTAGGATGGGGCTAACACCTGAGCATGCCCGTTGGCAGTTCAGAGCCCTAAGGTGGAAACCACACCTGGTATTTTCCCGACATGCTTACCACATTGAAAAAATTGGGATGCCTGGATATCAGGAGCAAATGTTAAGTCTCTGGAAGATCCATCTCTCCTAATACAAATGGAGCAGTTCTTAGAGCAGTGGCTTTTTTCAAACTTTTTTACTGGTGACCCCTTTCACATAGCAAGTCTCTGAGTGCAACCCCCCCTTATAAATTAATAACATTTTTTTTATATATTTAACACCATTATAAATGCTGAAGGCAATGCAGGGCTTGGAGTGGAGGTTGACAGCTAATGACTCCCCTGTAATAACCTCACAACCTCCTGAGGGGTCCCGACTCACAGCTTGAGAACCCCTGTCTTAGAGGGTGTTCCTGAGGAAATAAAAAGGTACATCCTAGATAGGAAGCCCAAAAATGTAATTGAAGTGGGACAGATTGGGGCCAAATGGGTGAAGGAGAAGAGGAAATTGGTAGTAGCAGTTGGTGGGGATACCAGAAGGGGCAACCTGAGATGACACCCCACCATTGGAGTCAGCCCAAGAAAGAAGCCTCTACACAGCCAGGGAAACCCCAGATGCCCTCTCATCCCACCACCCTACTCTCCCCAGCCAAGAGTCAGCTGGCTGATGCTTTAAATGCAATGAGCTGAGGCATATCTTAGAATATCAGGGCTAGAAGGGATCTGAGGAGGTCATATAGTTCAACTCCCTGCTCAAAGCAAGGCCAATCCCCAGACAGATTTTCACCCCAGTTCCCTAAATGGTCCCTTCAAGGATTGAACTTATAATGCTGGGTTTAGCAGGCTAATGCTCAAACCACTGAGCTATCCCTCCCTCCAATGGGAAGGCCAGCTGCCCCAAGAGTACCAGCCAACTGCAACTCATTACCCCAGGATCCCACCGAGCTCCTTCAGGCCCAGATGCCTCTCAAATATCCCCAGGCTGAAGGGAAACTGTGTGTGTGGGTGGGAGGAAGATTAGTGTGTGCAAAGACACTAGAGCACAGGTGTCAGCTATCCACCAATCCCAGGTGAACCCCAAATTCATCAATCCAGAGGCCCAAGTGATAGTGCAACCCTTTAAGGCCAACTCTTTTAACTTGCCTACAGCCAAAGGCTGGTCAGGAATATGGATTTTTGCAGTCTGATGATTATCCCATTCTCATGCTGCTAGGAGAAGACTTAGACAACCGCGTGAGGTTAACAAAAAGGGTGGGGATGGTCACCTACAGCCAGGCTAAACAGGCCTCCACAGGGCCTAGCTCTTCTGCCCCAAGGCCTCTGGAGGGGGTGGGGACTGGCTTGGGGGACAGGGGGGAACCATCCCCCAGCACTCACTGGCGGTGCAGCTAGGGCTGGGTGTATACTTCTTGCTGTTGGTGAGTGCAGTCCCGGCCCTGCTGCAGGA
>NW_027427638.1:0-2714 GCF_003597395.2 Chelonoidis abingdonii | reverse complement strand
ACTGAACTTGTGGTCATGGGGGAGGAGAAGAGAAGAAAAGCTGAGACAGGCATATGGTCAGCCAGCTAGTGGCTGTTTGCACATGTGCTGTGCTTTCATGGCATCAGATGGAGGTAGTGTAGTGCCCCTTGGAATATGGGGGGTGTCAGCATCCTATTATGTCTCTACCCAAATTGACCTGGAGAAACAGGCCTGTGACATCCCTGCCTTCAAACTCTATATTCTGTACAGTGGGTGATAGCTTACTATGATGTTTAAATGCAAAGTGGCTATGTGTTCCTATTTCGTCTTAAAATACGCCATGCCCATAGGTGATCTTCAAGAAAAAAAAAAGTTTGTAAACAGCTTCACTCACACAGAAGCAGGCTTTGTGCTGAAACTAAAAATAGCGGGGTGGACACAGTGGCAAAGGCATCAGTTCGGGCTAGTACTGAAGTATGATACCACCTAACCCTCTGCTGTGGCCACCTTGCTGTTTTTAGGTACTAGCTCAGACAAAGCTGACACATACACATGAACCGAATCTGGGACTCACACCTTACAGCTGTTATGCAGAAATACCCTGCATGTCAAAAAGGAAGTGAAGCCAAGCAGGGAATCTATCCATTACATTAAAGTGGGATGCTACAGTACATGTTGAAAGACTTGTATTATTCTGAAGTAAATTTTACTTTTATGTTTTTCAGACAAGCTTGAGAAAGAAAATGGTAGGTTTACTCTGATTTTGGAGTTTATATTTACTCACACTGAGCACAAATTACTTGTAGATTGTGAGTGTCACTATAGGTTGTTCAAGAGATTGAGGGTTCAAGTCATTGCCCATAAGATATCTGTGGTGAAATGTGGCTGTGAGAGGGACAAATGTAAACAGGAATCAGTGGGGTGAGGGTTGGGTCTCCAGTTTTGTGAGAACACAGGGCCTTGATTTTATCTAGTTATGGAATGCAAGATTCTGAGCTGTTACTGAATCTGGGTGATGTGTCAGTTAGGTGTGTAAGAAAGAAGATAAATGAGAAGACTGGCAGGTGATGATTAGTGAGGTCTGCGGGGACAGCTCCTTCAGTGAGGTAAGTAAGGTAAAACCTGTACAACCAATTTCTAATTGAAATTACACTGTTCTTTTGCAGACAAATTCCAGAAAGAACTTGGTAAGTTCACTTTGATTTCCTCAGCTGCTACTGTCCTTCAGAAGACGTTCTTAAGTGAAAAGAGATATTTCTTCATTTTATTCCCTTTCCTCAATCCAAGGAGTTTCATTAGCCAGCAGAATTCTTTTTAACCCCATAAAAGAACTGTAAGGCTTTCTTCCACAGAAAATTTGTTGGTTACCCTAGAATATTTGTATTTCTTCTACCATTAATGCCTTGCCTCCTCTTCTCTTCATTTTATCTTTGAGAGTGTGCAGGAGCCTAGCATACGTTTTCTATAGTATTTATTTTTCATGAAGTAATTTATTTTCAGGAAATGATTGTATTATTAATATAAGTAAAATCATTTTGAGAGATGATAATTATTTCTGTTTCAATGTTGCACACTACTGGTTTAGTAACTCTTTTAATTAAAAAAATGCTTGTTTCAGATGCTCAACCACACAGCAGCTTGTCATGCTGCTCTGACTATGCACACTTCACAAACTATGAAAACCTAATAATAATAAATAATAATAAAAATAAACAATGATCTGAGCAATATGGGATTCACTTTGGACAAGGAATCTTTATACATGTACAGCTACTATACGTGCTATATTCTCCTCTTCTGGTGCAGGTGCAAGGGGTGGCCAGGAAAAAGGGGCAGACAACCCTATACCTGCCTTGTGCAATATCCAGAAGAAGAGAAGCGGGGGGAGAGAAAAAACCTGTATATGGAAAATATATTTTATTTCTTGAACTTCGTCTTCTGCTTCCCTCAGCTCAGAAATGTGTCTTTTACTCCTAGGGATCAGATTTTTTTTTTTTATCTTGCATTGATTTTTGCATCTCCAGTGTCACAGCGTTTAGGTGTGATTTCAAAGCTACTGAGCACACACCAGCTCCAAATTAAATCAACAGAATGTACAGTTGCCCTGGACTCAAGGGTCTCTAATTATAACACTGAAATCAGTGGCTGCTATTGAAAGTTTTAAGTCCAAGATGTGCAGTTGCAGAAGGGAGCTCAGCTTAGACTCTCTGAATAGACGTTCTCATTTTACTTAGTGCTCATAATTCTGTTTTTTTCCCCAAAGAACATATTTTACTTTTTTCTCACATTTCAATTTTTTCTTCATCCTTCCTCTTCAATCTATTTATATATGTGTCTGCTCTCTCTCTCTCTTCTCTCTCTCTCTCCTGGTCTCTGTTTTAGTCCTTTCATTTCTCATCCTATGAGATTAATAATTATGAACGAAGCACAAAAATCTAGGTAATGTCTGTTTTCAAAACAAGACACAAATATATCATCTCTCTCCCCAACCAGGTCAGATCTCTGATGTACTTCTCCTGTGGTCCCTTCCAACCCTGATATTCTTGATTCTATGATTCTATCATTTCATTATTTAGCTCCTCCCACCATATGTAGATTCATGATTTTTTTTTCTGTGTTATGCCTCAAACACGTGTCTTAGTGTTTGGACTTTCATTGTGCTGGCAGATCAAGTCAACATCAAGTTAAATGGACTTTGAGCTTCTCGTATCTCATTTTTTAATGCTCAGTAACTATTATTCAGCACTCCAAGA
>NW_027427637.1:0-1073 GCF_003597395.2 Chelonoidis abingdonii | reverse complement strand
ATGCTCAAACCACTGAGCTATCCCTTCCCCCATGTACTCCTTGGAAGACCTCTGTGTACCTTCAGGGGTACATGCACACCTGGTTGAAAACCACTGAGTTAAGGGAAAATGGATCAATCAGGCCACCTTAAACCTGCTCTAACTGATTTTAAAACTGTTGCTGCTGAACCAACTTTAAAACCAAGTAGAAAAATTTCCCCACTATATACAGGACCTAAAAATATGGAACCTCTTCTTTTGTAGATTGCAATGAACGTTAATAACAGGCAGGGGAAGGAGGGCGTATGTGCTTGTACACCATTCCAGGACTGATTATACCTCTCATTCTATGCATTGTCTCCCCGCGAAGCAACCCAGCCTCCAGCCCCTTAGCTCTGAATGTGTTTAATCTTTGAATAAATGTTTGTGCCTGCTAAGTAAACATGGAGTCTGCCATCCAAGGCCCTGGCCTTGCTAGGCTGGGACACACAAGCACTGTACATGGAGTTTCCGACCTTTTTCCTCTGCCTTGCAGGGCTTGCACGAAAAGGCCATGGGAGTTCACAAGGTCATGGGAGTGCACTCACAAGTATGCTGACACAACCACAATGAACACAGAGATCAGTGCCAGGTGAAAACCACTGGAGTTCACAGGAGTGCACCTGATCTATTTAGGGCCCGAGTCTGCCACTCTTACTCACAATGAGGAACACCTTACTCTGCGAGTAGTCCTAGATGCACTCAACATGGGTCTCAATGGCAGAAAATGGCTCCCACTTCACTAACCCCAATACCATCAACTTCTCCATACTCTGCTGATCTCTAAAGGCCCGGCTCTGATAACCTTACTTGTGTGGAATAATATCTGAGTCCAGGAGCAGTCCCATTGCTACTCAGTGATACCCTAACACTGATTATCTAATAGTATGCTTCCTTGTTCTAATTACTGTCTAGCATGCTGACTAGTATTGACGCCGTAGCCTGGGCCACGCTGTGTAGTATCGTATTATGCAAGCTGAAATCAACAGGACCATTTCTGAAACTGAGGCCACGTCTACACTACGGGATAATATCAAATTAGCTAAAATCGGTCT
>NW_027427636.1:0-2154 GCF_003597395.2 Chelonoidis abingdonii | reverse complement strand
GGGGGGGGAGGGAATATAGCATTGATCTTGCTTAAATCTACAGTGCCTTGTCTCCACTAGCATTTTATAGGAGAATAGCTAACATCTATTAGTTGTTATTTCAGTGTAAAAAACACCTTTTATGGCACTGAAGACAAAGCCTGAGTATTCACCTTTTCTCTGGGAAATTACATCATGTTAGAACATGTACCCTGATGTAAACAGTGTAGACATGGACATGTCCAGATGACATGATGGTCAACACAACCTGTTCTTAGCTACATAAAGTGCTCAGTTGTGTTTAACACACTAATTAACATGTTCTAACAAAATAAGATTTCTTAATGTACATTTTCTGTGCCCTTAGGGCCTAGAGTATGTCTTTTCTAAAGTGTTTTCATAAGGGTAATGGGGAGTGGAATGAGTTCAAGAGGAATTGTTTGTATAGAGGAATTGTCCTTTCCCTCTCTGCTTTTCAAGAGGCAAACTTGCGTACTGTTTTAGTGTACTTGGTACATGCACCTGGACATGAAGTGGACAAAGCACATTTTATAAATTTAAAAAAAAATCTGTTTGATTTAGTTTCAATGAGCAAAACAACTTGCCACACTACTAAAAATCTAAGGTTTTCAATATGGATATAATTGGAACATGCTGTCAAAGACAGCTTTGAGATCAAATTCACAGCAGCTGGTGCTGGATGCTTTATGACAAGCTATCAAAGACAGAAATTTACCCCTACATGTTACCATAGTGCTTTCATCTCCGTCATATGTTTTGACCAGTTAAGTATTTTTAAGACAGTCTTAAAAATTTCAAATTATAATAAGGCAAAGAAGTGCCCATCTGAACAGCACTGGGTTCCTTTACCTGTGTAACCCCTCATACTACCCCACAAATAGCCCTCAGTAGTTTTAATTAGCTTTTTAGTAGTATAGGTTTATTTTTCTGGATGAAAGCCCTTCTCTGTAAGTAGCGTGCAATACTTAACAAAAATTTACCATAATTTACTCTGATCCTCAAGTGCTGAAGTAACTCTACTTTCTCTTTGGACTCTGTGCATGATATTCTGGCCCCAGTGAGTAGGTCTACTGTCTACATAGTGATAAAAATCCCATGGCATTGAGTCTCAGAGATTGGGTCAGCTGACTTGGGCTCAAGGAGCTTGGGTTGTGGGGCTATAAAATTCCACTGTAGGTATTTGAGCTTGGGGTGGAGCCCAAGCTCTGAGATCCTACAAGAAGAGACGGTTTCAGAGACCAGGCTCCAGCCTGAGCCCAAACATCTACACTGCAATTTTATAAGCTCACAACCTGAGCCCTATTCAGCTGACCCAGGCTAGTTGCATCCAGGTCATTTTTCTTTTATCATGGTGTAGATATATCCACTAATGTCAGTGGCAGTGTTACTATTGACTTTGGTGAGGTCAGGATTTCACCCTGTGTCTTTATTTCTTAAAAAAGAAAAGAAAACAGTCTTTTGGAATGTGGGAGCTTGGTACCACTAACTACAGTCAGTCAAAATATGAGTACTCTGCAAGCTACCACACACAAAACTTCCCTGCTTTCTGACCATGGCTCTCTTTTTAGCAGAAACTGAAGATCATGTCAAATTGTGCCAAACTGCTCTTGTGCTCTTTTAAATCAGGATTTGTGCTCACACCTTGCAGAAGTGAAAGGCCTCCTTTTGTTCTCTGTACCACCTGCCTTCTGATGTCTCTTTTCTTATTTGTTATTTCCCAGTGTGATGGGGCAAGGCCAGATGGCTACAGTAAAGTACTGAGAAACAGGCATTAAGTGAAACATTCAATTTGTAAAGTCCGTCAGCGAGTCCCAGCAGAACTGCTGCTGCAGCACTAGTCAGCACCATCACTGATCTCCAAAAGCGGTGGCTGTGACGATGGAGTAGAGGACCTAGGAACAAACAGGAAGGAAATGAGCTGGATGTGGAGGAGCCAGAGGAGAAGGAGTGCGAGTGAGGAGCTGGGAGCAAAAAGGCAAGGAGCTGAGAGTGAGAGAGTGTGCTGCTGGAGGATTTAGGAGACAAGCATTATCAGACATCAGGAGGAAGATCCTGTGGTGAGGATAAAGAAGGTGTTTGGGAGGAGGCCATGGGGAAGTAGCCCAGGGAGTTGTAGCTGTCATGCAGCTGTTACAGGAGGTACTATAGACAGCT
>NW_027427635.1:0-1720 GCF_003597395.2 Chelonoidis abingdonii | reverse complement strand
TCCCGTCTATCTCCACAAACCCTTCTTTCTTGGATGCCTTGCCATACCAGCCCCTTCTTTGTTTCCACTACTTCTCTTCAGATCCTCTCTTTTCTCTTTTCTTGCCTCCTTGTCCCATCTCAATGGACTCACCTCCATCTTCCTGACATGAGTGTTATTAACAGATATATAATGCCTGCTTCCACAACATCGTCATAGTTGGCAGAGCGGAAGAAATTGCGAATCATGTTTTCTAAGCTGGCGCCAGCTTCTTACTATCACCAGCTTGAGAAGAAGGATTGATTCATACATAAGGTACTAGAGATGTGCACTGAATTCAAGGTTTCTTGTGTGCTGTTGAGCAAGACACTTTATAGGGATGTTCATACTTTCTTTTTCCTTCTTCTGCTCTGTCTACTTAGACTTTAAGATCTTTGGAGCAGTGACCATCTCTGACTGTGGGTCTGTACAGTGTCTACAACAGTAGGGCCCTGACCTCAGCTGGGGCCTCTACACCATAATTCCAAATGATTAAGACAAAAAGAAGTGGGTACTGCAGCTACTGAGACTGGCACCTTGAGCATGGAGTCATGGGACATAGGTTTCATAGCCATGAAATAAGTAGGTGGGTGCCTTCAGCGTCTGTGAATTTCTAAACAAAAATGCCATTGTGTAATGGTGGCTGACAGGACATCCATTTGCTGGAAACCACATTAGACATCGTCAGATCTGTTGCTGTCTATTTTCCTTAATAAATGCTCCTTTCTCCGCTGGTGGTTGTTTCAGAGGAAGATATCATGATTATTTAACTAATCATATTAAAAATATAGAGGGCAGTCTAGCTACATTAGATTAGTTATACAAACACTGCCGGGGTTAATAGCTATGTGATAAATTGCAGAGCCATGTGATAACTTGTATTTATTATGCACTTTTGACTGCCTCACTTGCACTCTACCTATTAATCCATCTCTGCCAGGATTCATTCCAACATTCCAAACCTTTGAACAGCTTTTAACTATCTGCTTTAAAAAAAAAACAAGCATTTTGCTACAAAAATATTTTTCTTTCCTCCCTCCACTCTCCCCATATGGAATTTCTCCTCCAAATTACACCGCTCAGAGATGCAGGATAGATAGTATTCTGTTCTAGACCAGTAAGAGGCTGAAGGTTCAATATCTTCTTGCATGTCATCAGGATGAGCGAGACAACTAGGGTGAAATAATATCTTTTATTGGACTGACTTTTTGTTGGTGAAAAAGGCAAGCTTTTGAGCTCTTCTTCTGGAATGGGAAAGATAAAGTGTCACACTCACAACTAACTACAAGGTCAAACAGATACTGTAGCATAAGGAGTACATCAGAGTTGTAAATAGCATACAGAGGGTTATAGATGGTGAATCCTCAGAGGATGATGGTTTCTTTCTTGCATTTGCTCAGGAAGTAGATGTCACTGTTAAGTTTGACTTTCTCTTTTCTTCATGTTGTAGACTTTACATTTCATATTGTCCAAAACCAATACATGTTCGAGTAAGTTTTTGATTGAGTGAGGAAAATCAAAACGAAAAACAGATTGAAAGTTCAAAACCACGTGGCCGATAATTGATGGGGGATAAGGTGCAATTTGGGCTGGAGAGGAGCACTTTTACCAACTAACAATACTATTAGAACAAGAATATTTACACAACTTGAAACAATCTATTTACAACCAACAACAGGAAACCAAATGATCTGTGATTAAC
>NW_027427634.1:0-3409 GCF_003597395.2 Chelonoidis abingdonii | reverse complement strand
CTGAACCCAAACCCCTCATCCCCAGCCCCACCCCACCCCAGCCCTGACCCCCTCCCATACTCCTGCCCCAGCTCTGACCTCCTCCCACACCCTGAACCACTCATTTCCAGCCACAGCCCACAGCCCTCACCCCAACCCTCTGTCCCAGCCCTGAGGCCCTGTCATACCCCAAACCCCTCATCCCCAGCGGGCATCAACTATTTTCTTCAACTAGGTGGCCAGAAAAAAAGTTTGAAAACCACTACTCTTGAGAGTCCAATCTAGCTCTAGGGCCAGCAGTGCCACCTATTGGCAAAGCGCTGCAATGAACTTTGAACATTCATTGTCCCATGCACATTGTGGCCAGTTCTGGAGATCCTTGTTTCACAAGTAAGGCTGCGTTTTAGTCACGGGTGTTTTTTGGTAAAAGTCATGGACAGGTCACGGGCAGTAAACAACCTGTCCATGACTCTTACTAAAAATACCCATGACTAAAACTTGGGCGGGGGGGACGCAGGTGCTCGGGGGTGGGGGGTGTCTGGGGGCGCTGCAGGTGCTGGGGGAGGTGGCTTGGGGGACCCCACTGTTGCTGCGGGGAAGGGGTGGACAGCGCGGCCCAAGACCCCCGCTGTTGCTGGGGTGCGGGGGAGGGCCGGCAGGGGCTCCCTACACAGCGCTGCATCCCTACAGCTCCTAGGTGGCGGAGGGCTCAGAGGGCTTGGTGCCCTGCGGCGCGGAGCCCCCCTTTGCCGTCTAGGAGCTGCAGGGCCATGGGAGCTGGGGAGCCCCCCCACCCCAAGGTGTCCACCCCAACTCACTGCCCCTAGCCCCTTCCCACACACCCAAACTGCTGCTGCTGACCCAGGGGCTACCCAGCTCGGGCAGCCCTGACCCAGCACCAGCGGCTGCAGAAGTCATGGAAAGTCACGGAATCTGTGACCTCTGTGGCAGACTCGCAGCCTTAACAATGAGTGAAGCTGAATGCAGGTTAAGGTGACTAAGTGAGGCTTTGTTAGCCTGTGTGCACTGCTCTGCTCGCATGGTTGAGTTACTTCCAGCCTCATTCCCAGGGTGCTTGTTTCTTGATGTCCTCTCAATAGCAGCGCCTCCAGGGCACATGGACCCTCTGACTCCAGTTCCACTGTTCTGCTCTACATCTTCCCTATTTTACAAACATTTTAAACATTAAAAACAAATAACTGACACCCAGACCCCACCCTGTGCCCCTTCAGCCAGAGGCTGGCAGCATACAGCCGAGTTGGAATCTTGTCTTTCCCACAGACTCAGCTGGTTACATAGGCTTTGGTTTCTTCAACAGATGAGGTATCTCTGTCTCTGAGTTTTGCATACTGTCTCTCTGTGGAGTCTCCTCCCTCCCTGTGGGTTTGTCTCCAGTGGTTCTTTTTCTGTCCGCTCTGTAATGGGTTTTCTCTGAGTGTTGTGTCTGCTCACTTGAAAGTGTCTCCTTGTATCACTTGTCCCTCTTTATTAGTCACCTCATATGACCTGGGTGCCGCTGCACCCCTCACTACTCCTTTAGTCCTCTCCTTCTGGTGTCTCTCTAATGGCTGGCTCCTCACAGAGGTGCCTGTATCCAGGCAGGACTCACAGGTCCTGGGCTGATCAGTTGTACCCTAGTGCTTGATTTCTCTGGCCATCTCCTCTCGGTGATATCTCCACCCTTCTGGCTGTCACAGGTCTCCCCGCATTGGTAGCAGGTCCTTTGTCCCATAAGAGTCTGGGTTGGATTGTTTGGCACCCCTGTGCTGGGGTATTTCTGTGTGCCAATGTTAACAAGGGATCCAAACCAGAAGAAACAGCCTTGGATAACAGTCTCGTAGCCGTTTTCACAGCTGATCCCACCTCACCATTGCTCTGTGGACATGCTGGGCAGGAAATGTGTGATCAAACTCCCATATGCCTGCAAATTCCTTGACTACTTCTGAGGCAAAATGAGGCCCATTGAGAGTGAATACAGAGTCTGGAGTGCCATACCCCGCAAAGTGGGCCCTCAGTTTCCCAATCTGGACTTGCTTGTATCAGACAGGGCATTGACTTTCCAAAAATGTGAGTAGTAATCCACTGACCTCAAGTATTGCTTTCGCTTGAAGGTAAGTCAGTCACTCCCACTTTCTTCCATTGTTGGGTGGGCAGCTCATCTGGTAACAGTCACTTTGTGCTGGCGGTTCTCACGTGACGGACAGGTGTCACACCCTTCTGTCAAGGAGTGGAGTTGTGTATTCATTCCTGGCCGGTACGCGCACGCACAAGTGTGCCTCAGTCAGCAGGGATGAGGCATGTGTCTTTTGCAATGACACCCCATGACGAGCAACTCTCACCTCTCGGGAGTGCTCCCTCTTGGCTGAGTGCAGTGCTGCGCCTGGTGTTGCCTGTAAGTTGCCAACCTCGCTAGGCGGGCTTCAGCGGCTTAGCCCTCCGGCCAAGTCACACAGTCAAAATGTACAAGCCCCTTCTGGGTTAGCAAAAGTCCAGCAAAACTCTCTGCCCTCACCAGGGTGTCTGGACCCTTTGAGTCTAGCCCCTTTCCTTGGGCATTTTAAACTAGCCTCGTGCCCTTTCCAGGGCTTAGGCCACTCCAGCACTGGCTGGTGGGGGGCCTGGGCCGGCCTATTACTCTGGGCCCCAACCCAGAGACTCTAGACACAGCAGCCATGTACCACTGCCTCCAGTTTGCTGCTGCTTTCCCTGAGCCTTTTCCCACATAGCCCCTCTCCTTTCACCTGTTCCTTTACAGTTGTCAGGTTCTCTCCTTCCTCTGGCAAGAGCAGAGCCAACGTTCTCACCTCTGGTCCCAGACAGGCTCTGACCTGCTCAGTCCTTGCAGCTCCTTTTATCTGAGCCTGCAGGGCTCTGATTGGCTGCTTCTATGCAGTCTGTTTAGGCAGGCCTGGAGGACCTTTTAAACTAAACTGAGGGGAGAGGTAGATATGCTGGAGGGTCGGGATAGGGTCCAGAGTTACCTAGACAAATTGGAGGATTGGGCCAAAAGAACTCTGAGGTTCAACAAGGACAAGTGCAGAGTCCTGCACTTAGGACGGAAGAATCCCATGCACTGTTACAGACTGGGAACCGACTGGCTAAGCAGCAGTTCTGCAGAAATGGACCTGGGGATTACAGTGGACGAGAAGCTGGATATCAGTCAGTAGTGTGCCCTTGTTGCCGAGGCTAGCGGCATATTGGGCTTCATTAGTAGGAGCATTGCCAGCAGATTGAGGGAAGTGATTATTCCCCTGTATTTGGCACTGGTGAGGCCACACCTGGAGTATTGCATCCAGTTTTGGGCCCCCCCCTACAGAAAGGATGTGGACAAATTGGAAAGAGTCCAGCGGAGGGCAACAAAAATGATTGGGGGCTGGGGCACATGACTTACAAGGAGAGGCTGAGGGAACTGGGCTTGTTTAGTCTGCAG
>NW_027427633.1:0-1949 GCF_003597395.2 Chelonoidis abingdonii | reverse complement strand
GGCTGCCTGGACTCTGCCGCCCCAAGAATGGACGGAATGCCGCCCCTTAGCATGTGCCACCCCAGGCACGTGCTTGCTCTGCTTGTGGCTGGAGCCGGCCCTGATGGTAACAACTGCCCCAGTCCTGCTCCCATTGAAGCCGCTGGCAATGCTTTCATTGATTTCAATGGGAATAGAGTTGAATATGTAGATTTCAGTGATTCTGTAGTATTTAAAAAGTCTCACTTGATAAGTAAAATCTTACGTTTTATTTTTGCTTTGTTTCCTTTTCATGGTTTGTTGTGTGCTTACGCAAGAACAGGATGGAATAGCTGGGTCACCTGGCAGAAAGCAAAATTGCTTGTGTGCACACACATGAAAGGAACAGTCAAGGGGACACAGAGCCAGGGAACAAAGTCAGAAGAGAAAGCTATCAAAGTGAGTGGCTATCAAAGTGAGACTCACCTGCAATGTTTGATGTGGCTTGTTGAACATCAGTTGTTCCCTTTTGAGGCAGCATGAAGAAAGCAAATGAGAGCTGTGACAGACACGGTCTGCAACCTGACACCTGTAGAATGCACAGGTACAGGCCTCAACAGCTGGCTTTTTAGCCCCAATTCAGTTTCCCATCTGGTCAAAAGCTGCCACATAAAGCTCAACATGAAAGGCTGTTTGAAAACTTAAATTAACAGGTTTTATTTCTGACTCAAAGCAACGGAGGACCTGAAAAAACACATGAGCAGAGCAAGAGATGAGATAATAGCACAAAGAGAACCTCAAAGCTGGAGAACTCCATCTCAAAATGTGTGCCATTAGGGAAGGTGCAAGCAATCCCCTCAAACAAAACAGAGTATTCTGACATGATGGAGGTTTTTACCAACAACTGGACTACGCACCAGGCAGAAAAGTCCACTCAAAAAGAAACATAACACAACTACTGAGTGACACCGGTTATAGAAAACAGTGGCTCCATTTTCAAAACAAAACCAACCACACAAACTGTTTGTTTGTTTGGCTTCTTATACTTTTTCGGCTAATGCCATAACTAATAACAAATGATCAATAATGCCTGTTTACCTACTCCCCAGGGGTGTATAAGCTTTAAGGCCCTGATTCTGCAAACGTGTGTTTACTTACTAAGTAAAAATGAAGTGAGGCACATGCATAAGTGTTTGCAATGTGGCCTTTATTTTTAAATCTGTCAGCTTTATATCAATTGCTGATAGGTTAGAGCTACGCAGATATCTTTCAGCAATTTTTTGCAAAGCAATGGCAATATTTTGAGTTTCTAAGCAACATTTAATGAAACAATCTTTTTTGAGAGAGAGA
This sequence comes from Chelonoidis abingdonii, assembly GCF_003597395.2. Taxonomy (NCBI): domain Eukaryota; kingdom Metazoa; phylum Chordata; order Testudines; family Testudinidae; genus Chelonoidis; species Chelonoidis abingdonii. The sequence goes on along the minus strand of NW_027427633.1, from coordinate 641 downwards.
GGATGTTTTTTTACATGGTCCATAATTGTAAGAACTAGGGCTATCAATTAATCGCAATTAACTCACATGATTAACTCAAAATTAATCGCAATTAGTCACACATATAACAATAGAATACCAGTTGAAATTTATTAAATATTTTTGGATGTTTATCTACATTTTCAATATTGATTTCAATTACAACACAGAATACAAAGTGCACAGTGCTCACTTCATATTATTATTTTTGATTACAAATGTATGCACTATAAAATGATAAACAAAAGAGAGTATTTTTCATACAAGTATTGAAATGCAATCTTTTTATTGTGAAAGTGTAACTTAGAAATGCAGATTTTTTGGGGTACATAACTGCACTCAAAAACAAAGCAGTAAAACTTTAGAGCCTACAAGTCCACTCAGTCCTACTTCTTATTCTGCCAGTCGCTAAGACAAACAAGTTTGTTTACATAGATGGGAGATACTGCTGCCTGCTTCTTATTTAAAATGTCACCTGAAACTGAGAACAGGAGTTCACTTGGCACTTTTGTAGCTGATATTTACATGCCAGATATGCTAAACATTCGTATGCCCCTTCATGCTTCTGCCACCATTCCAGAGGACATGTTTCCATGCTGATGATGCTCATTAAAAAAAAAAAA
>NW_027427632.1:0-1222 GCF_003597395.2 Chelonoidis abingdonii | reverse complement strand
TGTGTGTGTGTGTGTGTGTGTGTGTGTGTGTGTGTGTGTGTGTGTGTGTGTGTGTGTGTGTGTGTGTGTGTGTGTGTGTGTGTGTGTGTGTAAAAATAGCAGTTCTAGTGTGCACTTAGCTAGCACTGTCCAGCCACAGTCCTCACAGAACTTTCAAAAGCTGGTATCATTAGCTCCATTTTACAGATGGAGAAACTGAGATCGAGCAAGGTAAAGCAGCAACCAAGACTACTTAGGGTATGTCTGCACAGCCAGCTAAGCCCAGTTCTGAGCCTGGACTCAAGGCAAACCCCTCCTTGCATCTGCACTGTAATTGTGCTAACCTAGGTCCCAGGTCCCTGCAGGCTGAAGGGACTGAGGCTGAGTTAAGCTGGGACCTAGGGTCTGAGCCCTAGTGCTTTCCTGTGTGTACAGCCCTGGCTTGACTTAGGTCCCGGGAGTCGTCCGGATGTATCCCATAGCTCCTGGGGGCAGAGTGCACTGCAGGCAGCTAGCACAGCAGCCAGAAGTGCCATTGCTGCCTGGCTGAGCCTGCTCTCCCTTCCTGCTCCAACTCGCTGCTGCCCTGGAGTTTCCCTGGAGCAGGGATCAGAGTTGCCAGGTGCCAGCCCCAAAACTTCCTTGCAACCTCCTGAGGTGCAGTGGGGGCAGCGATAAGGGAGCAGGGCAGAGGTGCTGAAGCACATTACACCCCGGTTCCTGGGGGTGCACTTCACTCTGCAGCTGGCAGCAGCCAGGCTGGGTGTGTGTTTAAGGGATGGGATCTTTGGAAGGAGAGCAGCGATCCCCCAGCTGGGTCATGTGGGCTGGGGCCACACATCCTGGGCAGAGTGAAGCAGGGAAGGAAGTAGCTAGTTCTAGGGTTCCCAGCGGGGTGTGCCAAGCACTGAAGATCTTGATTATTAAGCAGACCCATGTGTCAACCACGTTGCTGCTTTGGGAGTCTTGTCAGTAAAGTGGGAGTCAGAAGGCACCAGCGGCTGCACTCAGGGGCTGCTTCTGCATGGCACCAGTGTCCAGCTGGGCCAGGCTACAAGACATTAGTCAGATGTGGTGTTTCTGGTGCAGTATATATCCCACCTGAGGCGTTCCTCTGCAGCAGGAGTGAACTGTGCTTGGCAAACACACACTCAGAGCCTCCAGGGTTTCAGTGCAAACCGATCAGCTTGAGCCATTTTGTAAAGCCATTGTGCCCCCCTCCACCCCACCCCACCCCCAACCA
>NW_027427631.1:0-1254 GCF_003597395.2 Chelonoidis abingdonii | reverse complement strand
GGAATTCTGGATGGTGGCAGTGTACCAGATCTAAGCTAGTAATTAAGCTTAGAAGTGTCCATGCAGGTCCCCACATCTGTATCCTAAAGTTCAGAGCGAGGAAGGAACCTTGACAGTCCCTTTCACCAACAGAAGTTCCTCCAATCAAAGATATTACCACACCCACCTTGCCTCTCTGATATCCTGGCACTGACACAGCTACAGTTAATTGAGTGGTTATAATTATTCCTTGTGAAAGTATTATCCAATAAATTTTGCCCTTTTCCTACTGTGCATTTTTCAGAACTGATCTTGGTTTATGAAAATCTATCTATCTATCAAAATCAGTTTATTTATATTTATATTTGCTAAACAGTCTGGAAAAAATCAAGCCTATGAGTCATTAGTGAAATGTTTGCTTTTACTAATTGGTATTCTTTAGTTCTAGTGTGTGCTTAGTCACCGAAGTCACACTGTATTGTCCCTAGTCCCTGACTGGATGACTAAATGTATAAGAATACTGAACAAAACATGGTCAAACTGAAAAGCCATCTTGAAAATGAATGAATGTATGTTTATGAACACTGTTTCTTCAATATTCTACCAGCTGTACTCAGAAGCAAAGCTTATGAAAGGCAGGCTATTATCAAATTAATCTGCAATTTCAAATAAGGATGAGATTGAGTATTTTGGTTTTTTTTTCTAAACTGATTTTGGTTTTAGTAGTTCCTTTATGTCTTTCAGACTTTTCATTATAAAGAAATATTTGGGATGAAAGCAGAAAGGGCCAGTTCCTGAGATCCAGTTATAACTTGGTCATTGGCTTCAAAGATTTCAGACTTGAAGGCTTGATTGTGTGTGTTGTTTAGTGTTTGCATTTTAAATAGTTGTGCAAGGAACTGTTTTTTGTGCACAAGTAGGAGAAGAATGGTGTACTTGCCATGGATCAGTATCATTTAGGGAGAATGTTTAGATAGAACAGGTGACTAAAACCCCGTTTTCACTAATTTGTAATATTTTCCTGGATGTATTTTATTTAGGGCTGTCAATTAACCGCAGTTAACTCACGTGATTAACTAAAAAAAAAAAAAGTAATCAAGATTACAAAAATTAATTGTGATTAATTGCAGTTTTGATTGCACTGTTAAATAATAGAATACCGATTGAAATTTATTAAATATTTTTGGAAGTTTTTCTACATTTTCAAATATACTGATTTAAATTACAACACAGAATACAAAGTGTCCAGTGCTCACTTTATATTATTGTTTATAT
>NW_027427630.1:0-2560 GCF_003597395.2 Chelonoidis abingdonii | reverse complement strand
TTAGCTGGGAATTGGTCCTGCTTTGAGCAGGGGGTTGGACTAGATGACCTCCTGAGGTCCCTTCCAACCCTGATATTCTATTATTCTATTTTTAAAAAATTAAGATGAACTAAAAACAGTTATTCTAAACAAACTTTTGCAAAAAAAAATTTTAAATGTATCCCATAACACATTGATTTTGTAAGAATCCATTAAGTTAGGGAACAAAGATCAAATTGCACAGCACACTCCTTCAAATTGATAAGTATATAAATTCTGAAACGTTTCATTAGATTCACAGGAAACCTAGTCAGACTTGGATGGTTTAACTCCTTCTTAATGAACTTTTCTCAGCCCACAGAAATGTTGCATTAATTTACTGAAAAACAAAGGATCAATTATGTTTTTTTTTCTTTCCAAGAAACATTACTGAGACTGATGAATGGAAGGAGCAAATGCAAGAGTCGTATTGAAATATATTGTAAAGGAAACTGGGAAACAGTCTTTGATGACTCCTGGGACTTAAATGATGCACAAGAGGTGAGCAGGCCATTTCAGCACCAGGAAATGTTTACTTTGGTCAAGGTTCAAGAAATACTCTTCTTGGTGATGTGCAGTGCCAAGATAATTAATTCTGTCTTTGGCAGTGTTTGCACAAGGGCTGGCCCTCATAAAGCTGTCTGCATGACGCCAACATCGTTTGTTCTGTTACAGTCTGATTTCACTTATAATGGGAATGTTCTGTTTTTTTGCAAACTGATTTTAATCTGAATTCCATTCTGAGTATCATTGGATGAAGAAATGCTAAATTGCTTGTTCAATTAGTCATTTCATTGAGAATATTCAGGCTTTTAACATTTTAGACTAAATCCTGAGCTCTTTATTCAAGAGACTCCTATTGATTACAATGGAGACTTGCCTGGGTAAAGACTTCAGCATTTGTGATTTTTTTTCCCCCTAAATTCCTTATTTTACTGTAGTGAGAGCAATGTTTGTTTTTCTAGGTTGAGTAATAGGGCCTCATTCCCCATTCATTGAAGAATCAGGCCCATAGAATTAATATCTCTTTTTCAGTGGGATTGAGACTGGTGACTCTTTAATTAGTTTTTCACTCATTTATGTGCTTTCTACACTGCTAAATTGCTTCTCTTTAAGGGCCTGAATTGGCCTGTAATTTTTAAAAATCAGTAATATATTAATTGCTCATATTTAGAGGTGGGTCTGAACCAAAAGCCCAGGTAATAACTCCCCTCAAAATTTCAGGAAATTAAGATCTGAACCTGATACCTGTGTACTCTGGTAAAGTTTAGATCTAGGTGCAAACTGCAGCTTGAGGCCATCTTTACTCAGGATCATGCTACACTCATCTGTGTGCACTGATTTTACTGTTGTCAAAATCTAAATAAAGGAAACTCAAAAAGTAATATGTGTTAAAGCTCTCTCTACTACACACGCCTAATCTCCATTGGTTATGCTACATAACAAGAAAGCTATCTCAGTTTGGATGGTAACTCTTAAAATATGTTGAAAGCAATCAATGGGGCTAATGAGACTTTTTGTGACCCACTAACACTACATGCTGAAATCAAAAGCATTCACTGAAAGCAGGGAAACCCTCTTTATTAAATGTACACCATTGTCCATGTAAATATGAGACCAGGAAAAGAACCAAGAGTTTAGTGCATGCCAATATAAGTGTATCATTTTGGTATAAAATCTTACTTAAATCTAGTTGGTTGAGTGAGAGGATGAAATGAATGGTAACACTGTCCATTCAGCCAAAAATCATTGATGCCAATTCACATCAGCATACCAGTCATCTGCATAGCAAAAGAAAGAGTATTGTCTCTGAAGGTGTTTCCCCTGGACATGGTGGACTTCCAGTGCCTGTAGGTGGTGACACACCCGGACTATGGAGACATATGTTTGGGAATAGAAAGCTGGCCACAGTTCAGGCCACAATAGAGGACATAATACCTAAGCTTTTCATCTACCTTTCCTTAAATGTTTGCTCCTGCTTAGGGGCATTTTTGATAGTGACCAGTTTTTTTGTTGTTGGTTTTATTTAACCAACCTTTGTTTTACCCCTTTCTCTATAGATTCTTCACTCTGCCAATATCTTTTTTTATCTAAGTTAATTGGGACTGAATGTAACAACTGTTAAATCATGGCTAATTGCTTTTAGGCACCTAGAAGAGAAAAGAAATTGAACTCTGCCCTTCGAGAAGCCTGACTAACAGGTGCAGTAATGGCTTGAGTAAGAGGGTAGGTGAATGCCACTTCAGGCATGGGGAGAACAAATAAGCTGAAAAGTGCTAGGCATTAATACCGCATTGCATCTGGAAATGCAGAAATATACTAGCAAGCTGTCTAATGCCCAGCCTTCTTCCCTTCCCACCTGTCATGGTATAATTCCCCACTTTGAACCTTAGCGTCCAAAATATGGGGTACCAGCATGAATTCCTCTAAGCTTGATTACCAGTTTAGAACCTGTAGCGCTGCCACCAACCAGGAATTCCAGTGCCTGATATACTCTGGTCCCCCCAAGACCTTGCCCGGGGAACCCCAAGACTCAGACCCT
>NW_027427629.1:0-3692 GCF_003597395.2 Chelonoidis abingdonii | reverse complement strand
CCCCCCCCCCCCCAAAACAGGATTCAGTGTTCGTATGACAATTGGCTATTTTCAATAAGCAGAAATTACCACCACAGAATTGTTCCCTCACTAAATATGATCTCCAATTTTCAAAATCGTAATACAATAGTAAATTTATATATAACTGAACACAGAATAAAAAGTGAAAAATATTTAAATCTAGAATACTTTAACAACCTTTATGCTGATTTACTTTTTGCATTTCTCTTAGTTTGGACAGTGAAAGCAGATTGGTTAGTTTTACATTCTGGTTCTCACGCATTAGCACAAAACTCTCCTCTGAGTTCACAACATTTACACACAGCCAATTTACAATTCACTCTTCTCCATGGAAATTATTTACCTATTAACAATCGTTAAGGTAATCAAAAGAAAGGAGTCCGTTTCACTGCACTGCATGCTTCACAAAATTGTATGTCCAGCCAGTTACACTATTTCTCATGAATAGTCAGTTTCCCCTTTACTTTATGAGTCTCTTACATAGCAACATCTGAAAAGAACATTTTTAAAATATATAAATTAAAATATAAAAAGGTGGCTGTAAAACCACAAAAAATGGCAGGGCACGTCAGGAATAGGTGAAATTCATTTTCTTTATTTGACTAGATTTCAAGTTAACATGTTCCCTTTAAATTAAAAACATTTTAAGCCAAATTGACTTTCTCCCTTAAACATTCCCAGTAACATCTGAAGAGCCAAAAGCTTCAAGCAGACATGCATCTTCTCAAAAACACATTTCTATTCCACAGCATGATTACCTTATGTCCCTGTCTCCAATGTGGAAGACTACAGACATAGGCGATAAGTGTTAGCATAATATCTTACTAAAAAGGTGCAAGGCAAGACTGAAGTTCTAGTAGCATGTCTAAATAAATTCAGGAAGCACTATCAACAAACTGCAATCATCGGAAAAAAGTTAAATAAAGTGTTACTGTAAAATAATGAAAGATGCTGATTAATCATTTCTTTACTTTCAAGAGAAAAATGCAAACAAATAGCTGGCTACTCTTCTTATGGAACAGGAAAAGAAAAAGAGGTAGAAATTTTTATTCTGTCTTTTACAGATTATTTGGCTTTGCCGTTAATTCTTGTTGCTAACTTTGGGCCCATTCCCAAGAGGAATTGGGCATTTGCAACCTCCACTGAAGTCTACAGAGGCAGGAATCTCAGAATCAAGTCCTTTCATTTTTAATTCTCATCATATACTGAAGCTAAACCTATTTGTTCCATTTGCAACCCATATTAGAATGCGATGAAGATCTCTTTGTCCAGAACTTTAATTACATACAGGGATACAAGCTTTGCCTCTAAAACACCAAGTCCCCAAAATTTTTTACAGATACTTTAAAGTTTTGCTGTTTCATTTAAACAAAAGTAATTTAGAGACAATGAACAAAACAGAAAGTAAATAAATACTGAAAGTAAAAGAAAAAGCTTTACTGTTCATATGCTCCCTCCACAGGTTCTGCTCCAACATTACTATATTTTCCATCACATCACAAAAGGGATTGTCACTAGAGTCTGAGAGATAGCGAAATAATGGTCCTTTTTTGATGTTTGTCACAATGCAGACTGACAATTATACCTCTAAAAGGGATTTTTAAGGCCAGTCACTCCCTAGGTTAAGTAATTTCAGAACTGTTTTAGGCCACACTGGCACCTTCTGTCTTAAATATACTAAAATTACTATGCAAGTCACCAGTTTCTAAATCTGCATTTAGCTCTCTCCCCCACACCCCTTTTCTCTGCTTCTATAGTTTATTTATACGAAATGTGGAGTATAGGGAGGGGACATGGCTTTCCTCTGAACCTGAGGGTGAGAAACCACCATGAGGGCAGCGCCAGGCCAGCCACACCCAAAGCAGACGGGCAGACAGGAAGTATAAAAGGCAGGCCTTGCAGCATAGTTGGCCTGGAGCTGGTGAGGGAGATCGGTACAAACCCCAGTGGGGAGCATCTAAGTGGGACCTCTAAAGCACAGAGGACTTTAAGGGACTGCTAGGGACGCTGAGAAGCTGCTCAGACTGTTGCTAGCAGTATACCCTGAGAAGATAAGAGGACACTCATAGAATGAAGGTACCCAGTCAGTGAGTTATAAGTAGCAGCCCTGGAACACCAGACAATAGTCTGGTTGTAGTGCCAAAGTACTGGTTTTGTGTGTTTTGGTGAGATCCCGGCTGACTAAGTGGCAGAGTTCGGTCACTAGCAGGGTTCTGGGCTGGGACCTGGAGGAATAGGGTGGGGCTAGGTCCCCTTATCCTTCCTGTGGCCACCTCACCCTGGGAATGCTGCCTACCCACCTTAGGCCAAGATGCCAATGTTTTCTCCTGTCTGCCTGAGTTAGGATGTCAGGTGAGAGACCATTTGGTGCTCTGCCTTGCCAGAAGGCCAGAGCCCTAGATTCTCTGCTGCCAGGACCTCAGAGGCTGCTAAATCCCCTTTAAGCTGGCTTTTCCAGAGATATGGAAGCAAGGGGTGTTGCCTTGCTATGGGCCTGGTTGGGAGGGATTGACACTGGCCTCTACATGGGAAAAACTGAGGTTCCAGAATACTCAGTTAGAACATTTCTCATGTTTACTCCATTCTTCTCCCACCCTCTCTCTTTTAAACCATTCCTCACTTGGAGTCTGACAGTGATGCCTTCTGGAAGGGTAGATGCCCATATCTGGGACCAAGGGCCATGCAGTAGGTAGCGACGTTACTGGACATAGCTACCCATCCTCCTTAAACATACTGCAGGGGGAGTTTTCCTGTCCAAGTATATAGTCAGTCTTGTACAGTATGTGTCTAGTGTTATGTTACCAGTTCCTGCATCACAACATGTTGTTGTACCCTCTTCTAGAGAGATCTGTATCTCCAAATCCCTGTTAGCCCACCCAATGTCATCACTCACCCCTCTGCATCCCCTCTCAACTCCAGAGGATGATCCATGTTCCCTAACAGGTTCTCAGAGTTTCCCCTGTTCCCTCCCCAAGCCTCTGCAAGATCATAACTGGAAGAACTGATGACAGACACACAAATACTCAACCACGCCAGTCCCTTAATACCCCCGCCTCCCCCTAGTCTGACACTGGTCTCCCTAAAACTCCCATATGCCCAGGCTTTAATGGGTTCCCCCTTTGAACTGTTGCTACAATGTACCACTGCTGTCCCTCGAGTACCCCCAGTCCCCACCAAATCTCATTAACTGCCCCAGAGCCCCGTCCCCGCAGACACCCTCAGCCCAACATCCTGGACCATCAATCCACCTCTCCAGGCACCACCGCCCCGTGCAGGGAGCCCCCTGTTGTCCTAGACATCCATACCCCCCCCCACAGAGCTCCCAGCCCGCCCCCATGGAGCCCCCGCCTCTTGGCCCCAGACACTCTCCCTCAGGGAGCCCCCAGTTGCCCAAGACACCCCCAGCCCCCCCGGGGTCCCCCTGCACCTGTAGGCCAGGCTCATGCACTCGAAGAGCTTGGTGAGGGAGGCGTCGATGCTGAGGCGCCCCCCGGCCCCGCCGCCGCCCCGCGCCGCCCCGAAGCGGTAGGTCTGGCACGTCTGCTCGTTGACCGTGTCGAAGTCGTAGCCCTTCTTGGGCGGGTGCTCGCTGTGCGGCGACGAGACCATGAAGTGACCCGAGTGGATGATCTGGGGCCCCGCGGGCTGCCCCCGCCGCGGCCCGGGCCGCC
>NW_027427628.1:0-2544 GCF_003597395.2 Chelonoidis abingdonii | reverse complement strand
TGGAGGAGGGGAGCCACACCGCCTCGCTACAATGTGTAATATGCTGAATATTTTTCTTACTGGAACCAGTGGTAGAAAAGTTCAAGTCATTGCTGTTGGAGTTTGCACAATAAAAATAAACAGAAGCAGCCCTGCTAGAAAATTGGTGACAAAACAATATTTTTATCACATAATACATACCAGTAGTGATTCTGCTTTTTCTACACAGCATTATATAATGTTCCTATGTACAATATCATGCTGAATTCACAAATCCTTTTTGAAATGGATGCAAGTATTTTATTTCAGCTGGTCACTGCATGGCGTAAGTACTATGCCACAATATTGCATAAAAAAAATATTGCATGGTAAGAATAAAATCATTTGATGCTGTCATTTAAAAAATAGGTTTTTTAAGATACAAAAAGGCTTTAGCCTACATTAAGGATTAACTGCTCAGTTCTGTTCTTAAGCAAGACAAAATAAAGCTTATGAAATCCTGAAAAACATTTTTTCCTGTTGTGTAAATTATAACCATATATACGGACTGAAACTTTTCTGTTCAAAACTTAGGATCCAGACCGAAAAGTTGTATAGGCACATTTTTTCTAAATAAGATTTAAATTACTAAAACGTGAAAGGTTCAGCATTCGTAGTTGATTAGTAAACAGTACTGTTAATGATAGCTGTGTCCTTCAGCACTGCTGTGTTAAACTGCACTGTAACTGTCATGCCTAATTGATCATAAGTTTGCTTGTTTAAAAAAAACAACAACCTTATAAAGGACATAGCACCTGAGCCTACAAACCCCCTTTCATTTGATAGTTCCACTGATTTCAATGGATCTTACACAAGCGTAATCTCTATTTACACAAGGAGTTTCACCAGTTTTAATGGAATTACTCACCTATGTTGTAAACAAGCAGACCCTGCCTGCCTGTATAATTATTTTAAATTACAACTGCTTTTGGTACCCAACACTTGACTAAGTATACACAAAAGGTCCAATTTAAGCTTTCCAGTCATATTAGGCACCCAAATTTAGCAGCTGGGTTTTTGCATAAGTACTTAGGTAACCAAGTATGCATTTTAGGTATGCAAATACCAATCTGGATATCCAAATATATGATTTCTCTGGGATCCAAATACAGATACTTGGACGCTGAACATAAGAAAGTAACCAAATGAAATAAAATAATGACCTAACCAAGTAAGCCTAATTCCTGTTAAGAAAATGCATTTTTGGATAACAATTTTGTATATCACACTGGCCAAATGAGATTTAATACTTTTGCCCTTTATTTTGTGCCTTTCATCTAAGATTACAATGCGCAGCACACAGTTACAACTATGTAACTATGTAAGCTTCCACAAGAAATTCAAGAAAATACAGCCCATTTTTACAAAAAGCTAATTAGCTAAAAACAAAATCCAACCTGGCGGATTATAGGAAAGAGGAGTTCCAATTTCTCTGTCTCAGTATTAAAAAGAAATTGAGGGAGAATAAAGGATGGGGGTCCCCTTATAGCCTCATTTACGAACATGCGGCACATGCATGCAAAGCCCATGAAAACTGCTGCCTTCCCAAAAGGTTCTAAGCTTTCACACACATCCCAAATCTGTAGATCTGGCCAGGTAATCTGTGAAGCAGCTTTATTGTTAGTGTTTTATGGAGAAAGAAAATGGAGGCAGAGGGAGATTAAAATGGGTCTAATTTTCAAAACAGCTTGATGCTACATGGCAGGTCATCGGCAGACAGAAGAAAAGAACTCAGATCCTTGTGAGTCAATCCCCTGCTCTAACTCCTAGGCAACACTGAGTCTAACAAAACAATGGAGATATATGAAAACTATGATTTCAGAACAGAATGCAGCTAGTGATCTTTAACTATTTCACTGTATTTGAAATAATTATAAGAAAATATAAAGAGGTCCAAGGTGACTTGCTCTTTGTCAAATAGGTCAGTTTGTCTTATATAAAACAAAAAGTTTGCTTTTAATGTTTGAAATATTCCCACTAATAATAATGTTTTCATTAAACTCTTCTCTCCCTGTGATTCCAAGACTCCATTTAATTGTATTGCTTTTGCTTGGAACATATTTTCAATGGCAAATGTGTCTTTCTAACAGCAACATGGAAGACAAGATGAGAATATAATTGAAAGATGTTTACTGTTTTGTTTTCTTATTTGTTTGGTTGACTGTACATCTGATATCCATGTCTCCTAGATTTCACACATCAAATAAGCTTCATCAGACACAATGAATGAGAATATTAATCTAATTAAAACCAGATGCCTAGCACATTGTTTTGGAAATTTAGCCCAAAGTATATTTGTATTAACTTTGCACATTTAAAAGGTGAAAATAAATCACAGATCGCTGTTTTTGAACAGCCGAGTACCACAAATAGGCTGCAAACATGCTATCTTTTACCATACAAAATGCCAATTTTTTATTTTCTTGTTAGTATAGTAGCATATTTAAACCAAATTATAACAAAATTACCACAGGATATTTCAAAAGAAATATTTAATACAACAAAGTATTTAGAAAATTATTCATA
>NW_027427627.1:0-1930 GCF_003597395.2 Chelonoidis abingdonii | reverse complement strand
ATCCTAGCTGGGATCCAAGCACCCTGAACCCCCAGAAGGACTGGATGGAGGAGTCCTGACTGTGCCTGCAAGCTCTGCTGTAACCTGTGTTCCTGTTGTCCAATAAACCTTCTGTTTTACTGGCTGGATAAAAGTCACTGGGGGGTCCAGGAAGAGGGGTGCAGGGTCGGAACCCCCAGACTCCGTGACAGAGACAGAGCTACTCCTTCCTCAAGGTCATACCTACAAGTCTGAGTTAACACTAGAACTCATCGAATGATTTGTTGTGAATAATAGTTGTTGCATATGTAGCTCTTTTAAAAACCTTTCACAAACAGTTCCTGATTTCTGAGCCATGTTCTTATTAAACGTTCACTGGACAGTTTGGATGAACCATTTTCTGCCTCTGGGCTTCTCAACAATAGTTCATTTCACCTATTCACACTTCATGGGTTTGGACTGGTCACCAAAGTCACCTAGTATTCTTTTTGATCCCTGGTTGGATGGTTGAAACTTTTTGAACCGAATGGCAAATAGGGAATGAAGAGTAACAGCTACTCTTGCTTGTGTTCAGTTGGAAGATGGGTATTTGCATGAATAAGAGATATTTCCTAAACATTCAGGCAAATAAAAAACCCATTCACCTGAGTGTTTGTGAATACAGTACCGACCGATAAGTAGGTGTGAACATGACTGAACTGGACAGTGGCTGGGGATTTGCAAAAAAACCCCAACGTGCCTACACTGAAATCAGTGGTGTGATTTGCAGCTCATATGGGCATACAAGCACTAGTTTAAATTCAGCTTACTCACTAAAAATAGCACTGAAGATATGGCAACACAGGCTAGGAATGCAAGTACATACCCAGCTTCCAGGCAGGCTTGTACAGCCAACGCTGAAGCCTGAGCTGTTGTGTCTTCACTGCCGTTTTTAATGAGCTAGCTAGATTAAACCACAAACCATTTAATAACTTGTCTACATGCCAGGTTGAAGGTGTTAAATATTCCCTTGTCAGGTGACCATACAGTATTCATCTATGTTTAGGAAATGAAGTCGAATTGAAAGCGGTTCTGTCATTTTAAGTTCGCTAACAGCTATACGTGTGCCCAACAAAGCTGACATTTGGAGTTAGCTAGATATCATTTGATTCTACAGTTTTGTTTTCTCTTTCATTTTTCGAGGTGATTCTACTTGTGAAGGTGCAGGACCAGAGCAGGGCACCACGAAACACTTGCTTAATTCCTTCGGATCCAGCAGGGCTAACAATTTTTAAGTTCATAGACGAAGAGGCTATTTAAATTCAAGAACAGTCTTTCTCAACCATACCCGTGCACCTGAACCCCTTGGCTTCTACACTCTCGTTTAAAATACCTACTACTAGGGCATTACTGTTTTAAATATCAGATCCCGAACAAAGAGCTTTTTCATATGTTCTAAGATGTGAAGTTAGTGAAAGCTGAGCATAGCCCTGGATTTATATTAAATTAATCCTAAAGGCTTAGCATCCATCCCTCCTGAAACCCAATCTTACAAAAGTTCATATGGCCTCTCAGTGGGTACCATATATAATTGTATATATACATCCATAGTGTAAATTTATACTAGGTTTCAGAATTGGTCTGTCCAAATGAGCTCCCGCCATTTTATCCAGTGTCCCACATAAACTTGAAAGGATATCTTCTAGTACGGCAAAGTTAACGAATCAGTTTGACTATCTTCCTTTTGTAAGAGTCTCTATAAATAATATGGGCTATTTGATACTAGCTGGAAAAAATTCTGTTCGACAAAGATGAATGTTGGGTTGAATAATATTCTGTTTCCCTGTTTTTTTTTCCGTCCATAGTTTCCTGTTTCTTTGATTTGTGACTATTTTTAGTGAGCTGAGGAATTATTTGGTAAGATATTCAAGATTTCTAGTGGGATTTCTTGATAATGGACAGATTCTTTCTC
>NW_027427626.1:0-1137 GCF_003597395.2 Chelonoidis abingdonii | reverse complement strand
AGTAAAATTGTTACAAAATTGAGAGTGGGCCAGAAAAAGCCAGAGATACTATAGTACCATTGATGCAGGGTTGTTAGTGACCCAGAAAGGATGGGACATTCACATTGGGGTGTAAATTCAAAGCACTGGTCAAAAAGCTCAGAGAAGAAAATGCAGTTGTCTACAGCCACTATTATAGAATCAGTGCTGCAGTAAGTACAGCGGACTGGTTTTATGTATGCTTTATAACCTGGTTTTCTCTTGCAGTGAGCATTCTATCACTACTGATCTCCACTTATTTTAAGTCCTTTGAGCAAAGATCATTTAGTCAAGACATACATGAGATGCATGAGATTTTTGTCCCATATTGTGTGTTCTAATGTGATAGTCCCCCACAAAGGCCCTTAAGCAAACTAAGCAGTCATGGGACAAGAGGAAGGTCAGCTGATGGATCAGTAACTGGTTAAAAGACAGGAAACAAGGGTAGGAATAAATGGTCAGTTTTCACAATGAAGAGAAGTAAATAGCGGGGTTCCCTAAGGATCTGTACTGGGTCCTGTGCTGTTCAACAAATCCATAAATGATCTAGAAAAGGCAGGAAACAGTCAGGTGGCAAAATTTGCAGATAATACAAAATTACTCAAGATAGTTAAGTCCAAAGCTGACCATGAACTGATACAAAGGGATCTCACAAAACTGGGTTACCGGACAACAAAATGACAGATGAAATTCAATGTTGATAAATGCAAAGTAATGTACATTGGAAAACATAATGCCAACTATACAAACAAAATGATAGAGTCTAAATTAGCTGTTACCATGTAAGAAAGAGATCTTGAAATTATCATGGATTGTTCTCTGAAAACATCAACTCAACAAGTTGCGGTTGTCAAAAAAGCAGACAGAATGTTGGGAACCATTAGGAAAGGGATCAGTAATAAAACAAATAGAAGAAAATAGCATAATGCCACTATAGAAATCCATGGTACACCCACACCCTGAATACAGCATGCAGTTCTGTTTGCCCCATCTCAAAAGAGATATACTAGAATTAGAAAAGATACAGAGAAGGGCAACAAAAATGATTAGGGGTATGGAACAGCTTCTATCTGAGGAGTGATTGAAAATCCCAAGACTGTTCAGCTTCGAAAAGAGATG
>NW_027427625.1:0-927 GCF_003597395.2 Chelonoidis abingdonii | reverse complement strand
GGCCCAGGCCCCCGCCCCCCTCACAGCACGGGGCGGGGCAGAGACCCCCCCGCAAACGGGCCGGGCCCTCAACCCGCCAACAGCCCCGCCCTGTCCCGTCCCCGGCTCCCGCTCTCCGGTACCTGAGGCGGCTCCAGCTCAGTCCCCGCGGGTGTCGGCCCCTAAACTGTCGAACACACAAACAGCTGCTCTCAACCAAACTTTTCTCTGGTGGGCGGGGCTAAGAGGCGGCTGCGCCAATCCGTGCCGGGCACCAGGCGAGCGGACTCGCCCCTTCCAGCCGTCTCGCCCAATTGCTGCTCCGGAAAATACATCACGCGGCCACCCAACTCGATTCACCAATAAGAACTCACAAATGGCCGGACGGGCGCAAACTTTGGCCAATGAAGACTGGGGCAGCATGGAGCTAACAGACCAATAAAATGGAACAACGTAATGGTAGAGGTGGATCTTATGTTCACTGACGGACCCTGAGACCAATGAAACAGCAGTTGTTCCGGGGGCTGCAGCAACAACAAATAAGGTGACCTAAAGGGGCGGTACCCTCTAGCTCTACTGTCCAATCACTATCAGGAACGCTGTCCCCTCTTTCCAATCACAGGGACCAAAAAGCGATGATTGACAAGCGAAGGACGGCGCCTCACCCTCCCTATTCCGGCCAGGCAAAGGACGGCCCGCCTCCCCGCTGGCCAATCAGAGGCGAGCCGGAGAATAATTGGCAGGGCACGGGTGGGAAAGAAGGTGAGAGCCCGGAGGCCTCTGGGAATCTGACCTTTGATCTTGGCATGAACCTCTCCCCAATTAGCTTAATTGAGCTAAAAATAGACGATAGTTCCCGGGCTCAGAGACCAGGGGGCGGAGCCCAGACGGGGACAT
This sequence comes from Chelonoidis abingdonii, assembly GCF_003597395.2. NCBI lineage: Eukaryota > Metazoa > Chordata > Testudines > Testudinidae > Chelonoidis > Chelonoidis abingdonii. The sequence continues at coordinate 51 of NW_027427625.1, read as the reverse complement.
CTAGGGGGTGGAGCCAGGTACCAGGAGCCCAAGGGGGTGGGGCCCAGAGAT
>NW_027427624.1:0-3984 GCF_003597395.2 Chelonoidis abingdonii | reverse complement strand
GGGGGGGGGGGGGGAATGTACTCTCAGAGGCTGCCACTGCTAAGGGGGAGCACTGCACCATTCTGTCTAAAAAGCTTCATTTAGTTCAGAGGGCTCACCTCTATGCATGGGGTAATGAAGAAATCCAACCTAGAGGCCACAAAGGTAGGGATCACTGCGTAAGTGGATTCTAAGCCCAGTTGTCCACGGCCTTGAGCAAGTCAGCACCTCTCTGCTTCAATTTCCCCAGCTACGTAATGAGATAAGATGACTCACCTACCTCACAGGGAAGTTGTAGTAATTAATTAGTTAACTATTTTTAAAGCACTTTGAATTTAAAAACAGTATCTATTACTATTTTTAGTAACACACTGTGTTTAGTAAAGGTATTACTATTGTTCTCCACAGTTATTCATTGCCCAATGCCGCAGCAGACACTGTCATCTCTGCATGTGCCCCCATATGAATGCAGTGCCATACGCAGTGTATGCATGCCATCTTTAGATCCATCACGAGATTCAAACAGAGTTTAAAAAAAATCTCAAAGGTAATAGTTAATGCCAGAAAGTTAACTGGCATCCTAAGTAAAAGCTATACAATGTTACAGGAAAGATAAAATCTAGCTATTTAAGGGCCTTTACATACTTTTTTTTAAAAACCTAGAACAGAGGCTACGTGCACTCCCTTAAAGACACTGCCCTTTGTCTTTATTTTGATAGCTTGAAATGTTTATTCAGGTTCTCTGTCCGAGATGAAAATTCTGCAACCCAGCAGAAAGCAATGCAAAATTAACAAGAACCTCCTCCCCCTCCTTCCCCAAAAAACAAACCCATGCACATTAATTACATAAACCCTGACAAAGTCACATTCCACATTAGGAATCATGCAATCTGAATAAAAGCTTGTACAACTACTTTGCTAATGCTCAGCTGATTCCTTACAGATATCAGCAGTCCAACAGCTACTTTGCAATTCTCGCCTTGAGACAAATTTTTATTGTGTTTAGCAATCTTGCTTCGGTATGTGATGGGAAGCCACTGCAAAACACAAATGAAAAAAAAGCAAAGATGAAAAAAATCCAAAGCATTTCAATTCTGTTGCAAAATATTTAAGTTGAAAAATGTTTATACTAAAAAACCCAGTTTATGAGCAGAGGCAAAATGCTCTTGCAAGGAGCAATTTATTTTTCTGCAGTTAGGGAACACGTGCTGATGGTGGTGAAGGAATTCCTACCATCTACCCCCTTCTCTTTCGGGACCTCTGCTGCACTCTGTAAAAAGTCAACAATACTCAAAGAGATGGTGCTTCTTCCTTACTTTGATCCATGCATAATGCAAATGCTAGACACAGAAACTGTAGGACATTTCATTAAACACAATGTGGCAGAAAAAACCGGCTGTTTGGAAAGTTTATTATTTTTATTTTACAGTGTGTGGTAGTTTTTTAAATAGTCAGGACAAGTGCTTTATCACTATGTTGTAGTCATGAACAACAACAACAACAAAAACACGACAGATCAAATTAACCTCTGGTCTATTGTATCAGACTAAATCTTTCAAGGCATTGTGTTTTTGTACACAGCACTCCACTGAAGCTATGGGCAGTCAAAGGATGAATTTGGCCCATTATCAGCTTGTAAAGTGCTGAGCAACCCCTGAGAGTTGGCATCCCAGGGTTCTTAGGGTCTATCCCTCTGGAGACACCGGGAGAGTCATGGCTGCAATTGTCTTTAACATCCCCTGGTGTGGAGTAGGAGGGATGTGGTCTCTGATGCGACATGGAATGATGATGAGGTGGAAATGCAGTTCTCCATGAACTGCAAAGGGAGGTGATCCCATAATTGTTGAACCTTAAGCCCCATTATGTCCTGGTGCATCTCCCTCTTCTTCTGGGGACTCCTGGGACTCTCTCCTGTCCACTCCTTCCTTCTCCAGGCCCTCTGCTACCAGTGTGATGCAGCACTGGCTTGCAGTATCTCGCTGAACATGGCATCTCAAGTCCTCTTCTTCCACCTTCTTATCTGGCTCAGGCGTACCACAGGTGTGGAGGGGGAACCCCTCAACATTGAAATGGCAGCAGCTGCCTATAAAACACAGCGGTAGAATTGTCAGTATAGTCACAATGGAAAGTGAAACTTAAGATTCAGAACTCCCTTCGTTTGCTCCACTCACAGAACCAGCCACGGTGAGCATGGTCTGCCAGGGGTGAGGAAAATTAGGAATTGCTTATTTGCATGGAACTATGAGAATAGGGCACTGGCACCATTTCCCCCAAGTTATGGGGACTTTAGCAGATCTCTCACTCCTGAGGGTAACAAAAGCAAAGAGAGCACAGCTGCTGTGGGTGTCTCAGAGCTGCTCAGGCCAGTATGTCACTAGTCCCATTTACTAGAATGGTGCCTCCTGAAGTTATCACAGACTTGTGTGGGAAAGTGTCCTACTGCATAAGAAATAGTAAGGCTGCCATCCCTAGAAACTTTCTAAAGAGGATTGCAGAGTACCCCCATGAAAGCTCCATCAAGATCTCGCAGGAGGATTCACGGGACATCTCTGTGTACACAAACAAACTATGCTGTATACCCATCCCCCACACTGCTACAAGGGAATGAAAAGCAGATAATTCTAGCTCTCATTGTTGTACTGCTGCGTAGCTATGATCTGCTAAGTCAGGGGGGAGGGGCACCATCACTATAATGGGAATTACATTTACACACTTACCCAATGTTCCTTCCCTTGCATCGTGCTCTCCCATGCTTGATTGTCAGGACTGCAGTGGAGTCTCAAACAGGTCCTGGCTCGTAGCACAGCTGAACTTGCCAGTCACATGCCCACCATCCTCCTCCTCCTCGTTCCTGGATGGCTCCTCAGTGGACAGTGGTGTCCAAGTGGTGGTGGGGGTCTCTGTCAAGCCTGCCATGCAGCTCTTTGAGTCTGAAGCGTGTAGTTGGCATGGTCAGCTGGGCAGTTGCAAACACCATCTTAAAAAAATTGGGGCTTTAAAGGGCAGAGGAGGTGCTTCTAGTCTTCATGATCTCCAGTCAGGGAGATCACAGTTGTGACCAGAGAGGTCAGTGCCAGGCATTGTGGATCAGCTGCTGGAGGACTGTTAGGACTGTATAGGTAACACAGCATCCACATTTGAGCCGTGTCAACTTCAGTACAATGACCGTGGCTCAACGCCGCTCAGGGAGATGGCATTACTATGTCACCATAATGGAGAGCTCACATGGCTGGGAGATAAATATAAGTGTAGACACATGCACAACTAGGTCGACTCAAGGTGGCTTACGTCGACCTAACCTTGTAGTGTAGCCTGCATTTGTACAGTGGTTGGAAGGGACCTCAGGAGGTCATCTAGTCCAACCCTCTGCTCAAAGCAGGACCAATTCCCAACTAAATCATCCCAGCCAGGGCTTTGTCAAGCTGGACCTTAGAAAGCCTCTAAGGAAGGAGATTCCACCACCTCTCCCCATTCTTGGTTGGCCTGTAAATACTCCCATAATAAACATGAACAAACAACAACAAGGCCTTCTTTTCCCCCTAGATCCCTAGAAGTCTGTGAGGATTGCAGACCATGCTCCCTGCTGCCTTTGCAGCATCCCCTGTTCAAACCCCTGAGGCAATGAGTCAGCAACTCTGTAAGGGACCTCTTGCTGAGCCTATGTGGTCCTCTTCTCCTCTCTCAGGTTATAAGTCTGGAGAGCAGAAGGCCTCATGTAATGTAGAAGATCGGTCAGGTGGAGGAGTGCTTATTTTTACATTTATTATTCTGGTGTTCAAATACATTTAAATCATAGAATATCAGGGTTGGAAGGGACCTCAGGAGGTCATCTAGTCCAATCCCCTGCTCAAAGCAGGACCAATTCCCAACTAAATCATCCCACCCAGGGCTTTGTCAAGCCAGACCTTAGAAAACCTCTAAGGAAGGAGATTCCACCACCTCCCTAGGTAACCCATTCCAGTGCTTCACCACCCTCCCAGTGAAAAAGTTTTTCCTAATATCCAA
>NW_027427623.1:0-1092 GCF_003597395.2 Chelonoidis abingdonii | reverse complement strand
GCGCCACTTTTTGGCACCCCCAAATCTTGGCGCTCTAGGCAACCGCCTAGTTCACCTAAATGGTTGCACCAGCCCTGATTGTGAGGTGTTTCAGATACTCCAATAACGCAGGCCATCTGAGTTAGACAGAGGCACAGGAAAATTTAATAAAGATGTTGATTTGCCCAGAGCCAATTGTCAAGAACAAGAGGGTGCACAGTTTTGGTGGGTGGGAACAGAGTAGAGAAACATCTAGACAGTGCGTATATGAGGAGAGAGAATCCTGTATCCGGTTAAAGAGTTAAAGGGACACTGTCAGATTAAACAATTAAAAATCCCTTGGCTATAATTACTAATAGCATCTCAGATTAGTACACCTGGGGAAAGAGTGAAAAAAGTCTTATTTTTACACTTCAGTCAGCTTGGACAGTAAGTACAAATTAATTCCACTCAATTTTTGATTCTTATGCCCTAGAACAATGTGGGAGAACCAAAAAACCTGGTTTTCTTTATATTAAAAGCCAAACAATTATTAATTTAGCTATATTAAATTGCACTAAGAAACACACCAGACTTAAGTACGGATTCGAACGCTAGACAGTGCTCTTTAAAGAGATGCACAAAAAGGCAGCCATCTTTTTTCAAAGCAGAACAATTAAGAGGTCAGGGCACTAGGAACCCTATACACAAACAGAAGTTACAGTAGAACCTCAGAGTTATAAACACCAAAGTTATGAACTGGCCAGTCAATCACAAATCTCATTTTGGAACAGGAAGTACACAAGCAGGCAGCAGCAGAGACCAGACATAAAAAGCAAATACCATACTTACTGTGTTAAATATAAACTACTAAAAAAAAAATAAAGGGAAAGTTTAAAAAAAGATTTGACAAGGTAAGGAAACTTTCTATGTTTGTTTCATTTAAAACATGTTAAAAGCAGCATTTGTCTTCTGCATAGTATTAAAAGTTGTTTTAAGTCAGCGTAGTGTAGACCAGGACTGTTAAACCGATTTTAAAAGCGTTAAATCGATTTAACGCTGCACCCGTCCACACTACACTGCTCTTTATATCGATTTAAAGGGCTCTTTAAATCAATTTCTGTACTCCTACAA
>NW_027427622.1:0-4519 GCF_003597395.2 Chelonoidis abingdonii | reverse complement strand
AGAGATGCCTAAGTCTCATCAGGGAGGCTCCTGTCTCTGCTAGTGAATTACAAACCAGTGGAAGATAGGCATGTGCTCAATACGGGACCCAATCTGGTAGTACCCACTACTTTATGATATCAAATGGATACTCCCATTTAATCAAACATATCTAACTTTCCCAACCCCCCACCCACATTTTCCAAAAGCATGTGGAACAAAGAAACAAATCAGCCAAGCAAACAAATACAGTATATCCTCACTATAACCAACCCCTCGGGATCTAAGCAATTTGTTCGTTAAAGCCAGAGGTTCATAATCGCAAAAGAACCCTGCCGCTGGGGGCAGCAGCTCACACCTTTAGCCCCATGGCCATGGCGGAGGCTGACAGCTCTTCCATCCCTTCGTCAGTAGTGGGGGTAGAGAGCTCCTCCGGCCTCAGTGCCGCAGCGGAGGCAGAATGTTTACTCCTCAGGCTGAAGAAAGGAGAAGAGCCAGAAACCTCATGTGTGACTTTGATATGGTAACTGTTTTTAAGTGGAAAATTCTCTGATATCATGGTGATGGGTGGCAGTACAAAATCCTCAGACTGATCAAATGATCAATAGATGGAGGGGTATGTATGGGGATGGATGGATATCTACAGAGGGATAAGTTCTTTGAGGATATGTCCAGTAATGGCTATTAACCAAGAGGATCAGGGATGCAACCCCGTGCTCTGGGTGACCCTAAGCCTCTGACTGCCAGATGCTGGGATTGGACAGCACAGAATGGGTCACTCAATAATTGTCCTGTTCTGTTCATTCTCTTTGAAGCATCTGATAGTGGCCAGTGTGTGAAGGCAGGATAATGGGCTAGAGGGACCTTTAGTCTGACCCATTATGGCCATTCTTATGTTCTTAGATAAACAGATAGATTTTGATCTTATTTATATAAGTGTAAATTTATAGGAACTCCATTGACCTGAGTGGAGTTTTTCTAGATATATAGCAGTGTAAATTCCTCAGTGTGTATTAACGGATTACATATTATGTTCTCATGGAGACATCCATTGCCCAGCAGCTGGGGACTCGCCATGGCTCTTATCAACCCATTTTGGTCTAACCACTAGAGGGGGACAAGGAGCCAGACTGTGTTAGGCCTGCCCACGTGTACATTTGGCCATTGAGAAATGGAGAGACGCGGCTACAAATCCAGGGAGTTTCTAACCACAGTGGGCAATGTTCGGGAGCAGCCTCCCATAGAGTTGTGGGAGAAACACTGAATTAGTTGAGAGTTGAGTGGACACTTGCTGGAGTGGGATTGTATGATAGGCTGCTTGTTGACGGTGGGGGCCAGGCTCAACAGTCCTGGGCCTCATTTGCTGACTAGTGTTATGGTCCTAAAAGCTATGCTCAGGGTTTCATTGGCCGCTGGCAGGATGTCAGAAGGGATTTCTCACACCCGACCACCCACGCCCCACCATGTATATTCGGAGTGTATTTATTATCTTGGAGATAGTGTAGTGTTTTTATGGAAGGATCGCAGCCTAGTATCGCGGATGGGCAACTGTGATGGCCAGGGCTCGTAGTGTAGGCACTGAGCCATCCTCTCGACTCTGGGAGTTTGGCCGTCGTTGTCTTTGCACTACATGCTCTAACTGATCGTATGTGGGGGTCAGGCATTAGTTCCCCGGTGAGCATTGGCAGGGACTTGGGGGAAGGTGGGTGGCTATCAATCATCCGTAATCTATGTGGTTGTGGGTCACTTGCCATGATTTTCTGGTAGTATCTCAGTCATATTCCGCGCATATGAGGGCCTTCGGTGCATTCTGGTGCCCTCGGTCTCTGCCTATGTCTTCAGTGGCACAGAACTGTCTGTTCCTGAAGGGCTGTGACTGTTGGTCTTAACTTTGAGGTTTGGTCTGTGGGTGCAGGTGGTGTTGTTATAGAGCAGGTCAGACTGGGATGATCTGGTCGTTTCCCTTCTGGCTTGAACCATATGATTCATCGGACTTGGAGAAGTGGACTGGGGGTCGAGGACCCGGACTTAGACTCTAGCGCCATCATCGGGTGATGCAAAACGTGGACGCAGATTCTGCAGCACTAACACATGTATGCCCATGACAAGAGTAGGTGATAGATCGTCAGGCTGTCGCAAAGGCCTGTATTTTATGTAATTTGGGTATTCTTATCCTGAACAGTCTATAGAGTTATAAAAGAAAGAATCAATCACTGGATATACAGGTAACGACTTCTAATTGCTGTGACAGACTTGTCAGGACCCTGTTTTTAGGCTACAGAGCTATTGGCTACAAAGCAGCGAGAGGCAAGCTTGGGAAGCAAAGTATGTCCCAGTCTCGCATTCCAAACTAGTCATTTGAAATAAGCTACAATACCGAGTCAGACCTTCCGCACGCTCGAGACATGGGAAGAGCCTAGAAGATGTAAAAGGAAACTTATTGATAGTATCTGTTAACAAGATACCTCTTATCACTACTGGGAGTGAAAATCCTCATATTTCTGTACTGTCTATCGTGTAGTCCACTTCCCTGATTGTTCGTCTGTAAAATTTGTCTGGTTCATTGCTTGCTTTCTGTCTGCCTCTGTATAATATTTGTTTGGTGGTGGTGAACCATTAAGCCGTGGTATAGAATGCATTGAATAATCCATTTACAAGTGTGTCGGATCCTGACCTGGTATATATTTCAGTAATTAATGATTGTAAGGTAGCTAGCTAAGCAAAACATAAGCGTTCTTTACCGATTAGTCTGCTAAGTACAATCAGTTAACGTCAAGGGAGAATGGGACAAGGAATGGGTGGGGGACTTGGACTCAGTTTTCAGGGTGGGAATTGGATACAGGGTACATCTGTGCAGGCTCGGTGGTGTGCTGGTGGTAGGGGGGCACTGTAGGAGAGACTGGAATGATGCTGCTGGATCAGTTCCATGCAATAACATGATAGTTTGGCAGTTCGGCTCATGAGGTATCTTGTCTCTGTTCCGTGAGAAGGACGTAGGGAAGTGATGGGTGAAGGAATAGCCCTGCTACCAACAAGGAAAGTGTAGACAGATGCCATACAGGACTCGCGCCGCCCAGCCAACTATACAATGCCACCCCGACTTTTCTATTCTATACGATTGATGGATAATCATTCCTCATATCTACATTCCAGAGGTGTTCTAATTACGCAGCTCCTCATAACTTGCACGTGCTGGGTGCAACCAAAATGTCCTCACCTCATTATCCTGTACCCTCCTTACTTTCGAGGGTCTGTGTGCTTCTTGTTATCATCACTTGGAAGATTTCGTTGACTGAGTTACTCTTGACAAGTCTGGGTGTCTTGGTACCATCCCTCCAGCACAGAACGGCGTACGTTGCGCTAGGCAAATGACTGGGTGTGTTACTATTCTGCACGGTCAGGTTACTTCATTTTGCAGTACTTTGGTTCATACTATGTAATCTGAGCCTAGGGTCTTGGCGAAGGCTCTATACTGGCGAAGCTTGTACCATTGGTACTGCCTGTGTGTTCCTCTCCCCATCACGATGATGTAACTGAGGAGAGAAATATAGCCATCCGAATCACCAGGTCATGAGGTCCTATATCTCTCTGGGACTCTCTTCTAGTTCAGGCTAGCTGCCCAATTGTATCTTACTATGTTCTGAGGACATTTCCTGGGCAGTCTCATCGATCAGACCATAGCCTCAAGCCAGCCTCCAATCTGCCATAGTATATTCTTCTGGTGCTTGTCTGTCCATCCTCGCCTCGCTCATCCTCATCATTCTCAAGTCTATGGCTAGTTTCCACTTGAGCCCAGTGACATTTTGTCCTAGGTGATTCACCCAAGTCTTTCTTTTCCTTTTTGTGATGACTGTTGACTGAGCTGAATCTTCGCTTACCTGTATCGCATGCCGTAGAACCATACGTTGCATCTGTCACACTGCCACTGTGAGCAGAGAGCTTGTCGCAAATGGGCAGAGCCATGTACCTTGCGTCAGTGCTAGTTTACCGATGTCTCACTGTCCCACTGGGAACAGTGTTTGCATAGATTCTTGTGGAGACAAGTAGAGACTGGATCAGTTCTTCTGTGTAAACCCCCAGCATCCTCAACTTAATTTGCTATGGCTCATTCCTCTAGTGACCTGGGGCTTTTGACTAGTTGTAGATGTTACTTAGTTGCCTTACTGCTGTTTATAATGTGTGTTAATGTCTCGCATTCTCTGATCACATGCTGAGAATCCCGCTCTGAGCGGCCAGCATAAGGCCTTCTTCACCTGCACTCCCTCATCATTGTGGTCTCTGTGTGGTTTGCACTGCAGATTTGCATAGTACTTAACAGCACATCAGCAAATCTCAACTGGGTGGCTGTTTTTTATTCCCAGGGTGTGTCCCATTAGGAATCCGATCCTAGAGCATGAGGATCACGGATTCAAAGTGCCCTCTATGAAAATGATTGCGTCAAGCTATTCTCATAAAATGAATGACCATACTTTCTCTCATGACGCATCATCTTTCTGTGTTTCTTAAAAATATAATTACGTTGGACATTATGGTCGCCCTG
>NW_027427621.1:0-2630 GCF_003597395.2 Chelonoidis abingdonii | reverse complement strand
GGGGGGGAGGGAGAGGAGGCTTCATGCTGGGGGTGCAGGCTCTGGTAGGGCCGAGGGGTTTGGAGTGTGGTGGGGGGCTTAGGGCTGAGGCAGAGATTGGGATGGAAGAGGGAATGTGGGGTGCAGGCTCTGGTAGCGAGTTTGGGTGCGGGAGGGAGCTCAGGGCTGGGGAAGTGGGGGAAGGGGTGCGGGCTCCAGCTGGCGCTTACCTCAGGTGGCTCCCAGGAAGCAGCAACATGGCCCTCCTGGCTCCGCAGCTCCCACTGGCCACGGGCCTGTGTACGGGGGCAGCGGGAGGAGACCCCTGGTCGCTCCTGCACCTAGGAGAGCTGCACGGAGCCAGCTGCTGTGGCCAACTGGACTTTTAACGGCCCAGTCAGCTGTGCTGACTGGAGCCACCGGGGCATTCCAGTGGAAAACTGGCCGCCTGGGGGCTCGGCCTGCAGCGTGAAGAGGGCTCCACTACCCTCCCTTTAGATGGGGGAGCCTCAAAATGCTTTGCTCTTGCAAGCGGGGGGGCTTGCTATGGAAAAGGCTGGGAACTGGTGGTTGGGGTTGGTGCAGTGCCCTGGGCCCTTTCTGCTCCTGGGGGGCACACTGAGAGCCCGTGGCTCGGCAGCTCTTTGCTTCTTTCCCTGGTATTAAATCCATGCACAGCAATTTTTTTAAACAAGGAGCAAAAAATACAGAATGCTGCAAATACCCTCGGCCACCTGGCTCTCGGGATCCACCTCCCCTGCCCCCGAGCCTTGTGCCAGGGCATCGGCCTAAAGACTCGACTGTGCTGCTGCCAAAGACTCAGGTGGGGCAGCTAGGCCTCGGTGCAATAGACAGTTGCCCACGTTGGGTAGGGGATGTGCCATGGGCTTTTCTGTGAATTTTACTAGTTGAAGCCTCCACTTGTTAATAAGTCTACGCCCCCTTCTCCTCCCCTACCTGCCAGGGTGAGTAAGGCCAAAGGAGACCCTAGCACCCCTTGAAATACGCTTCCAGCCAAATACCATTGTGAGATGGGCCAAGAGCAATGTCTGGCTTAGCACAGCACCTCCGACTAGGCTGGCCAGAGAGTGCTCACCTGGCTGATCTGCTTCCTGTAGGCCGCAGCCTGAACACGACTAGCAGCAACTGTCTGTGCCCTGTCTACAGTTAAATCCTCAGTGGTGGCTAATGGCTCCAGGGTAGACATGCCTGTGCTGAATGCACATGTCCCGCTCCCCAGGGAGCAACCACTGCACAGCTGAGACCTTGCTTGCACTTGCTGATCTGTATTGCTTTGCACTGCTCATCCGGGGAGAGGTGCCTGCTACTACCCATCACTAGCCAGCACGCCCTGCCCCCGGCTAGCTGGGCAGCAGTCTGCTTGTCGTTTCACCGGGCATTAGCGCTCTGGCTGCTGTCTAAGTCAAGCCACTGCTAAATCCTCTGCTAATAACAATCAAGCCAAAGTGTCCATCCTCTTGTAACTCGATGAGTAGCAAGGGATGGAACGTGGGTGGCTCCCATGAGCCTTCCTCTGGCTGGCTCTGCCGTGCTAAGCAGTGATAGTCCTGCCTGGTACTTCGGTGGGAGATCTGCAGGGCAGGGCATGGTGCTGCCTGAGGATGAGGGATGTGGACATGCTGCTGAGTCGGTATGTGTTATTCCTCTCTCTGACTCACTGCTTTCCACTCCCTAGGGACCCCGGAGAGGCTGTCTTTGGAGGGAGAGGTAATGAAGGATCCTGCTCACGTTTGGCAAGGGAAGATTTCCAATCAAAGAGCAGGGGCAGGGCCGGTGCAACCATTTAGGCGACCTAGGTGGTCACCTAAGGCACTAGGATTTGCGGGGGCGGGGGGGGGGCACCATTTTCTCCGGCAGTGACCATGGTGGCTGGATCTTCAGCCCCCCCGGTCACTGCTGGCATTTAGATGGAGGGAGCTGGGGCAAGGGAGTGCGGGGAGGGCCACCTGCAGCAAGTAAGGGTGGCGGGGGCAGCATGCAGGGGAACTCCCTTCCCTAGCTCAACCCTGCCCCGCCTCCTCCCCTAGAACACAGTGGCTGCTTTACTTCTCTCGCCTCCCAGGCTTGCGGCGCCTAAACTGATTGGCGCCGGAAGCCTGGGAGGCGGGAAAAGTGAAGCAGCGACGGCGTGCTTGGGGTGGAGACGGAGCAGAGGTGAGCTGGGGTGGGTGGGGGTGCCTCAGGATGGAGTGGAGGGCGCTGCCGTGGGGGAGGCGCCTTGGAGGGAGGCACGGGGCAGGGGGACAAGGTGGAAGTTTCACCTAGAGCGCGAAACATTCTTGCACTGGCCCTGAGCAGGGGTGATATTAACCACAGCTTCCTGGCCAGCCTGGTGATTTCATTCTAACCTCCCCTTGCAAGCCCAGTGAGCGACCCTAGTTGTCTGCACCGTTGTGTGTCCTGCTGAACAGCTGCCCTGTTTCACTCCAGCTGTGGGTGCTTTTCAGCATCAGGTGACGTGATTCCCCTGCTGTTTGTGATTATCTGTGTCGCCTTTGGCACGAACAGTGCTGGATGAGGGGAAGGGGGTGAGTGCGGCCCTGTCGTGACTCTTTGCCTGACCGATATGAGGCACTGTGTGTCTGGCAGGAAGCTGGAGGCTGGACAAGAGACGGCCACCCAAGCGCTTC
>NW_027427620.1:0-1674 GCF_003597395.2 Chelonoidis abingdonii | reverse complement strand
GGGGTCTGATCTGATCTGAAGAAGAAACATCAAGCCTGTTTGGACTATTGGAAGATGGTGCAGGACCTCATAATACGCACAGACCCACTTCTTTGGGAGTCAGAGGAGACATGCAAGGCATAGTGGAGTTATTCCCTTTTCCCCTGTCAGAAGATAGCATTTTTACAGGGGACACTAAGGTAGGCGAAGGCAGGGAGGGGTGTTACAGCAGTGAGAATGCACTGTTACTTGGCAAAAGGCTGATGCACAGCAAGGCCAGACAGATTTTTTTTAATAGTATAAATCTCATTGATTCCTAGCTTGTAGGCATTAGAGCCTGTAGGTCTGGAGGAGGGATCTCAATGAGGAGTAGGTTGTGGCTTGGTTTATCAGCTCAGAAAGGGCATTCCATATGTAACTTACAGGCTCCTGTCATGCAGACGTGTCTTAAAGGCTCAGAGAGCTTTAAAAGGCATACAAGGACAGTTTTTATATAGACCGCAGTCAGCTACTGAACTCACTGCCCTGCAGTCTTTCTTATATGAGCCTGCCAGGCCATGATTGGCTGCTCCTCTCAGCCCCTTTCTAATTGGCTGCCTTCAGCGCAGCCTCCCTAGGGCTGCTTTTAACCCCTTTTCTGCCAGCGAGGGGAGCCGTCCCATCACACTCTCCTTTCTCTCCACTTGTTCTGCTGGGATAACTTTTTCTCCTAATTTTCAGCTGTTGTATGATGATGCTTGTTTTTCATCTCGTGTGGATAGTGTGGGTTATAATCCAACATATCATAACCATGCTGCACGCCGCTGCTTGGAATATTACAATGACAGAGGGACTAGATTGTAGGTCTTCCTGCTCCAAAAGTATGGGCTGCTGTCACCTGAGCTGAAGGACAATCTCTAGGTGCTGTCCAAATTATATTCCATAGAACAGTGGCTTTCAAACCGAGTCGCGACCCAGAACTGGGTTGCAGAATGGAAGGGACTTGGTTGCGGCAGCTCTAGTCAGCACCGCCAACCGGGCCGTTATAAGTCCCATCGGTGATGCTGCCTAGCTAATGCAGGCTAGCCCCTACCCATTCCGACACCGCGCTGCGCCCCAGAAGTGGCCAACAGCAGGTCTGGCTCCTAGGCGGGGGGACCACAGGGCTCCACGTGCTGCCCCTGCCCTGAGCACCAGCTCCGCACTGGGGGGGTACCTGTGGGTGAGAGCCACGTGGAGTCACTTGTGTGCCTCAGCCTAGGAGCCGGAGCCAGACCTGCTGCTTGCCACTTTCAGGGTGCTGCGTGGTCCTCAGTACCAGGATAGACAGGAAGCCTGCCTCTGCACCTCCGCTGCACCACTGACCAGGAGCCGCCGGAGATAAGCCTGTGCCCCAACCCCGCACCCCAATCCTCTACACCAGCCCTGCATCCCTCCCAAATCCACAGCCCTTTCCTGCACCCCAAACTCCTCATCCCCAGCCCCACCCCAGAGCCTACACCCCCACCCCAGAGCCCTGACCCCCTCCTGCACCCCAACGCCCTGCCACAGTCCTGAGCCCACCCAAACCCAAAGCCCCCACCTGCACCCCAAACTCGTCATCCCTGGTCCCACCCCAGAGCCTGCACCCCCAGCCCAGAGCCTGACCCCCTCCCACATCCCAACCTTCTGCCCCAGCCCCGAGCCCCCTCCCACACCCTGAACCCCTCATTCCCG
>NW_027427619.1:0-1508 GCF_003597395.2 Chelonoidis abingdonii | reverse complement strand
TCAGATGGTGTGGGCCAGAAACTGGGAATAAGTGATGGGATGGATCACCTGATGATTACCTGTTCTGTTCATTCCTTCTGTGGCACCTGGCATTGACCACTGTTGGAAAAGAGGATATTGGGCTTGCTGGACCTTTGGTCTGACCCAGTATGGCCATTCTTATGGACAGAAGTTACCCAGACTGTACTAGATTGCAGAGGAAAACATCACGGCTGTACTGCCATCTGGGTTCCGTCAGTACAATGACCCTCTCCGCTTGTGCTTTTTACTGTAGTCCTGGGATAAATACACAGTGAAGGAAAATCAAGGAGTGAATTAGGACAGTATTGTATTTCTTCCAAATCCTGCACATGAACTGTGCAGCACCCATCTCCTCCCTAAGTGTCAGTGTGAGAAATAATCAGTTGGCAAACAATCCCACTCAGGATGTCCCCGGGTGGTCTTCTGTCACAGTGTGGTGGCTGCTTTTCATTCCAAAGAGAGTTCTTGCTTCCTACTTGGAAGAATGCTCCTCTTGGTTTCAGTTGAGGGAGGAAATAGGGGAGTTAACAAGCGGGAAAGAAGAGATGTTTACAGGAAAATTAGCAGCCTGGAGAATCTCCCTGGTTCCTGAAGGGCTCTTACAAACTGATAAAACACAAAACAATCGAAACTATCTAACCTTGAAAGTGGTCACTTTGGTACACACTGAAAACAGAGGGTGACTATAAGTGGATTGTATGTAGGTGGCAGAATTTTATTTTTTTTAATAATTTCAACAGATATCAATGTTTGCTTTAAGAATTTTTTCATCAATTTAAATTGTCACAGTTGTACAAAATTGTGTTTTAATCCTTTTATGTTAGATTTGTATTGATTACATTTTCAGTTGTGGGAAATTAAGGGATGTCAGACAGTGGGGTTGCTCAGACAATCAGGATTTAAAAAGTTAAAGATTTATAATTATTAAAACACAAATTGTCAACAGCACATGTCAAAATATACAAAGTAAATATCTTTAAATCAATAAGTTCTCTAGTAAGTTCTCAAGCAGCATTTTTCTTTCTTAGCCTCTGTAAAGTTCAATTATTAATCAGTTAAAATATTTTTTCATCAATTTGTCTGTACAGTGAAATTGATATTTTCCAGTTAAAAATCTCATCCTTCCAAACCTATGGACACACAAACCTGCTTCACACAACCACAGTCAATGTGTGGAACTTGTTGCCAGGGGATGTTGCGAAGGCCAGAAACATAACTGGGTTCAGAAGGGAATTAGACAAGTTCCTGGAGGATAGGCCCATCAATGGCTATTAGCCAGGATGGGCAGGGACACAACACCATGCTTCAGGTGTCCCTAAACCTCTGACTGCCAGAAGCTGGGGGTGAATGACAGGGGATGGATCACTGGATAATTGCCCTTTTCTGTTCATTCTCTCTGAAGCACCTGGCATTGGCCACTGTCAGCAGACAGGATACCGGGCTAGATGGGCCATTGGTCTGACTCAGTGTGGCCATTCTTCCCCCCC
>NW_027427618.1:0-1260 GCF_003597395.2 Chelonoidis abingdonii | reverse complement strand
GGAACGCTCTCTGGTATGTTTATCATACCAGGCCTTTTGCTCTTCCTGAGCATCCTTTAGGTTTTCTTTAGCAAGGGCTAAAGGGTGTTGGAAGGTGTTTTGTAGGTTGCTTACAAAGTCTAGAAGGTTAGTTCCTGGAGAAGGTGTAAACCCCTCCCATTGCTGCTTCACCAGATGTAATGGCCCCTTAACCTTATGGCCATACACACGTTCAAATGGTGAAAACCCTAAACTGGGATGTGGTACAGCCCTGTAGGCAAAAAGCAACTTAACCATCTGTTTATGGCAATATTAATTAAGATATGCATGTAAGTGTGTTTTAAAACTGGCCATCCCTTACCCTCTTGGGAAAATCATATTTGTAACCAACTTTGTCACTAACTAGTTACAAAATCAGCTGGAAGTTAAAGTAGTGTAGCTGCACCATTACCAGTGGAAAAAGGGCTGTCACATGTTTTTAGTAGTATCTTCCAATGCACTTTGAGAATCAGATTTTTATGACCCAATTTAAAAGCACCTAAGCTTTATGTACACTGGCGTTTACACCGTTGGTAGTTTCAGTGCAGCTGCACCATTGCTAGAAAACAGGTGTTCCCAAACTTGTTTCACCGTTTGTGCAGGAAAAACCCCTGGAGGGCCGGGCCGGTGTGTTTACCTGCCATGTTTGCAGGTTCAGCCGATCGTGGCTCCCAGTGGCTGCGGTTCGCTGCTCCAGGCCAATGGGAGCTGCTGGAAGCGATGCGGGCTGAGGGACATACTGGCCGCCGCTTCCAGCTGCTCCCATTGGCCTGGAGCAGCGAACTGCGGCCACTGGGCACCTCAGTCGGCCGAAACTGCGGACCCAGCAGGTAAACAAACCGGCCCGGCCCACAAGGGGCTTTCCCTGCACAAGCAGTGGAACAAGTTTGAGAATCACTGCCATAGGGGATGACATTTTAAAATGCACCTACTTGAATCCTCCTGTTAGTTGTTTTTTCCTGCTGCATTCCTGCCATGAACCCTTAGCGTTCCAGTTGCACCAGTTTTGACTCATGCTCACTTCAACAAATTCTGATGTGATGCTTAAAGGGGTCTAAATACGTTTCCCCTGTCAACATTTTCCCATGTTCCTTTTTTGGGAAATCTGTAAGGGTGTTCAGAACTCACTGGCTGCCAGCTGTCCAGTTTTATGGGCTCAGGATCATCTGGATGTCCCTGTTTTTTGTACCTTACAGGTGCCAACCCTAAGTGTAAGTTACACATCAGTCAGTGGGCCTTAGT
>NW_027427617.1:0-12187 GCF_003597395.2 Chelonoidis abingdonii | reverse complement strand
GAGCCCCCCTGTTCAAGGGGACCCCTGCCCCGGTGGCTGCAGGACCGAGACCCCCTGCCCAAGGGGGCCCCCTGCCCCGGTGGCTGCAGGACCGAGACCCCCTGCCCAAGGGGACCCCCTGCCCAAGGGGGCCCCCTGCCCCGGTGGCTGCAGGACCGAGATCCCCTGCCCAAGGGGGCCCCCTGCCCCAGCGGCTGCAGGACCGAGCCCCCACCCCATCCGAGGGGACCCCTGCCCCAGCAACTGCAAGACTGAGCCCCCCTGCCCAAGGGGACCCCTGCCCTGGTCACTGCAGGACCGAGCCCCCCTGCCCAAGGGGACCCCTGCCCCAGTGGCTGCAGGACTGAGCCCCCCCTCCCAAGGGGACCCCCTGCCCCGCGAATGCAAGACCGATCCCCCCTGCCCAAGGGGACCCCTGCCCTGGTGGCTGCAGAACAGAGCCCCCCTTGCCCAAGGGGTCCCCCTGTCACGGTGGCTGCAGGACCGAGCCCCCTCTCCTCCCATCCGAGGGGACCCCCTGCCCCGGCAACTGCAGGACCGAGCCCCCCCATGCCCAAGGAGACCCCCTGCCCTGCTGGCTGCAGGACCGAGCCCCCTCCCCCCCCATCCGAGGGGACTCCCTGCCTCAGTGACTGCAGGACCGAGCCTCCCTGCCCAAGGGGACCCCTGCTCCAGTGGCTGCAGAACTGAGCCCTGCTCTGCCCCACCCGAGGTTACCCCCCTGCCCTGGTGGCTGCAGGACCGAGCCCCCTTCCCGTCCCATCTGAGCGGACCCCCTGCCCCGGTGACTGCAGGACTGAGCCTCCCTGCCCCGGTGGCTGCAGAACTGAGCCCTGCTCTGCCCCACTCGAGGGGACCCTCTGCCCCGATAACTGCAGGACTGAGCCCTGCTCTGCCCCGGCCTTGCCCACCCCAGCGGCTGCATTTGTCCACTGACCCAGGGGTTGGGTCCCATCCCTCCGTATTTCCTGGACATATCTGGCTTTTTCACCGTTCAGTAGCCATCCAGGAGGAATAGGGTGACCAGATGCTAACTGTAACATATCGGGACCCCCAGGGGGGCACCTTTTTAATTGTTAAACTCAGGTCTCCGGCGGCATTTTGGTGGTATTTTGGCGGAGGGGCCTTCAGTCACTGACGGTCTTTGGTGGCATTTCAGTGGAGAGTAATAAGTCTTGCTGCCAAAGACAGAAGTACCCACTGCCAAAATGCCGCCGAAGTCAGCAACTGAGAGACTCGCTGGATGGATGAGTGTAACAAAAACAAACAAACAGAAATGCCTGAAACAAAATATCGGGACAAATGGCATCCCCACCGTACTTTGGTCGGGATGCAGGACAAACCGCTCAAAATCAGGACAGTCCCGATTTTATTGGGCTGTCTGGTCACCCTAGAGAGGAATTGGTAATAAGGTAGAAAGGTCCAGGGCTCAGGGGACAGGGAGTGGCTGGATGGGCGCGTGGAATCCGGGGTCTGTATGGGGCAGGGTATGGAGAAGAGTTGGGGCAGTCAGGGACCAGGACAGAGAGGCGTAGGTAGGGGGTGGGTCTGGCCCAGGACTCTTGGGGCTTTAGGAGTGCAGGCCCAATTTGACAGTTTCGATGGGCCCGGCAGGATTGCTAAAAATAAAAAACGTAAAAACACGTGGGGCTTGTACGCACCGGTCGTGCTCCAAGTCTGTGGTGGCAACTTCTGTGGTGGTCCTTCACTCACTCCAGGTCTTCAGTGGCACTGAAGGACCCACTCCGAAGACCAGAGCAAGTGAAGGACCCACTGACGAAGTGCCGCTGAAGATCCAGAGCGCCGCAGTGTAGAAAAAATGAAAAAGGGTGCTCTAGCCAGGGAAGGATTCTCACTGGGCGTGGGGCCTGTGGGGCGCGGGCCCATTCGGGAATTGGTGGAATAGACCTAAAGCTGGCCCTGCCTGGGGGGCAGTTGGGACATCAGAGAATCCATACAGGGGAGAGGCCCTATGAAGCAGTGAGTGCGGGAAAACCTTCAATCACGCTCCCACCTTATTAGGCATCAGAGATTCCACATGAGGAGAGGCGCTAGGAATGCAGTGAGTGGGGAAAACCTCCTCTTAGCCTCAGCCCATGTTAGCATCAGAGAATCTGCAAGGGAGATCAAGGCAGTAATACTTTTCCTGATTCCCACAGGAGATACTTTGAAGCTGTTTGAACTATGTGCCAGCCTTATCCCTCAGCCTGTCGGGATGAGTGGCCCATTTTTGCTTTTTGCAGTTCGCCCTTTTTGAGGTGACCCGTTTGTCCATTCTATCAGCTCATTGTCCCATGAGTAATTTGAACTCCCTTCCTATCTGAGCAGCTCAGTTATCTGCTGAAGCCACTCTGCCCTCCCCCTGCCCTTACACCCATGGGATTCTGTGGGCTGCTTTTGACAGGGGTTAAAGAATGGCAAAGGGGGCGAAGCGGAGGAGGGAGGGGTGGCCAGGGTGTGAGCAGGTGTGGCGGGGGGGTTTCAGCGCTGAGGCAGCATTAGGAGAGGGCTAAAAGGCAAAATCAGGAATGGGGTGGAGGCAGCGGAGTTCAGCCAGGGTAAGCCTGGGCAGAGGGCAAAACCCAGCACAGGCAGGGGCATAGGGATAACAGTTACCCCAGTGGCACTGAGACCCCAGTGAATGGCAAATAGTTTGTTGGGCCAGAGGCTTTTTTATTTGATCAAGTGGCTTTTTTGTTAGTCACACGAACTGAACATGCTCAGTAAGTCTGGTTAAGCCACTGACCTTCACCCTGCCTTATTAGCTTAAATTCTGCGGACTGCTATTTGCAGGGTTAAAAAGGGCAAAGGGGCAAATCGGTGCAGGGAGTGGCCAGGGTCTGAGCAAGGGCGAAATAGATGGGTCAGGGGGTCAAGCAGCAGGAGGTAGGATTAGGAGAGGCTAAAGGGCAAAATCAGGGCTGGACGGAGAAGCAGGAGTTAAGCTCATGGTGAGGTGCTGGCAGAGGGTGACTGGACAAAACCCAGCACAGCGAGAGCCCCCGGGGTAGCAGTAACCTCAGTGGACTGAGACCTCGTGGTTTGCAAAATGGTGAGGGCAAAGGGGCTTTTTTATTCCCCTCTCACAGACAGCACCTCTCAGCATGGCGCTCCCAGGGCTGGGTTCTCAAAGGCACAAGCATCCCAATGCCTAGTCACTGCCGCTCCTCTCTGTATGATCTAAACTACTGTGTCTAGACTACAAAGTTCAAATCACTGCCGCAGGAGCCAAGGGGATTAACTCTGGGACCCGAGCCTGTCCAGAACTTTAAATAACTCAAATTTGCTGTGGCTCGGGGGAGTCTCATACTAGTTTCCCAAGTTGTCTTATCTGCTGCTGTGATTCCCTGAATTCTAGGAATTTTTAATTCTAATTTTTTCTTTTTTTCTTCTCATTTTAGAGCAGATGTTATTCTGTTGCTCATCTGATTTGCTGATTTTCTGGCCTAGTGTCAAACCTTTGTTTAGAGTCACTCCACCACTGGGGACTGCATTTTCAACTGTTATTTTGCCTCAGACTAGCCCTTAGATTTTTCCGCATGCCTTCTGTACAGCTTGATTCTCAACTACTCAATAAAGGCAGGACATGATTTCCTATAACGTCTTTCTCCTTGAAAAAACTCTATTGTCAGTTTTGCAGAAATTAGAACTGCGTCATGGGTCAGACCAATAGTCAATCTAGTATCCTGTCTTGTGACAGTGGCCATGCAGGCCTAAAGAATGATCAGACCAGGCAATCACTCAGTGAACCATCCCATTGTCCGCTCCCAGCATGTGGCAGCCAAGGGACAGTTTAGGGACATGCAGAGCATGGGCCTGCATCCCTGATTAGCTTGGCTAATAGCCAATGTACTTATCCCGAGGGACTGATCAAATTCTTTTTCAACCCATTCATAGTCTTTGCCTTTCAAGATATAATAAGAAACACATCTACACCCCAAGATACCTTGGCAACCACGGATTCTGAAATCATGAGTTATACACCCTCAAGTCAAGACATTTTAATAAATAAATGTTAACTTTTTTTCATGTGCCTCTTTGTTCCTGAGCCTGGAGGGTGCAGTAGGGCAGTTCAATGCCTTGAGCCGAAAACCTGAATGAATCTCAGTCTACCCTCAGACTTTCCTGTTACTTTCTCCTGAACATTTCATAAACCTAGCCATAGCTAACTTTAAGCGTGTGTTAACTCACATTATGTCACATAGAGTCACTACGGTTACTATGTCGCTGGTGTGCATGCTCCTGCATTCCTTGTCTCAGCCTCAGAGTAGCCATTGTATCCATTCAGAATGAGGTGCACCATGAATAAATCTCCCACTGTCCCCACTGTATTTTGGGAAGCTTTGGTTTTGCAGTGCATGCTGGGTACCAAACTTTATGAACATTTAACCTAAATAATCTAGAGAAACATCTTTAACCCATAGGATTGGGTTCCTAATTCATTAACTATTGAAACTCATTTACAAACTTTTCTTAAACACGACATGAATATATTGTCTCATACTATAGATAGTATTTATCATTCGTATTCCATGATGAGATATCTTTGAGCTAAAATGTCTTAATTAGAACTATCTTTAGCTTTTTCAAAAATCTGATTTAAATAAAAAAATCCAATTGTTTAAATGGATGTTTATCCACCTCCTGCAGGCCCCCACCATGATTGAGATGTTTTGTTCAAATGCATGCCTTGCTTTTCAAGGATTTCATGCCTGTTATCATTGAGATTAATAAATGTTGGTTAATGGGTTTAAGTATTTCAGATTCTTCAGAATTTCAGAAAACTCATTTTTCGCAGACTCCTTGACTAGGAAAGGAGCGCCCTGTTCTAAACATCAGTATGGCAGATAAAGCCAGTAAGAAGAGAGTTTCCATATATATATATTTTGTTGTCCTGCTTGTTTTTTGTTTTGTTTTTTTTAAGTCTCATTCTTGTGCTGTTTTCTTTCCTATCCTATGATTTACTGTGTTAAAATATTACAGGCAATCTCATTATTTCAAATGAAATGTGATGCCCATGGATCTAATGCTGCCAGATTCTGTAAGCTGGAACTACTTTTAACTTGTGCACATAACTCAAATGTATTTCTGTAGCCCTTGTGATTGGGCCCTGACTGATACAGCACTGTGAAGTTTGCTGAGTTCAGCTTTCCCTGCTTAGATATCTATGTCATACCTACCCCATAAATATTAGTCTATGCATTGATATTTGATGGTTGTGTGGCAAAGCATTTTCTTGGTCTCACCAGCCTCAGGTGTTTTTAGGCCTGGTGAGTTGGACTTGGGGTAAAACAGTCCCTCCTTGTCCCAGCCAGTCTTTTGGGCTTGTTTTTCTCCCCTATGGGAGGGAATGCAGCCTCCCCTCCTGGAGAGGCTCACTCCCTTACTGCTACTCATTGTTACCCGTTACCGTTACCGTTACCATTACCTTGACACAGACTTAGACTTTCCTCCCCACCCTTTCCTTCTCTCAGCAAGGGAGGGTTTAAAAACGTCTCAGGCAGCCCTAGTTGGAATCACCTGATCCTAATTGATCTCAAGTAACTCCCTTTCTGCTGCTCCTAACTGATCTCTAGTAACCCCTTCTCAGCTGAACCTGCTTGACCTGTAGCCAACCCTCCTCAGTTGATGGGGAGGGGGGGGCCTTTAACCTTCTGGGCCTGTTTTCTACCACTCACACACCTCCACCCATCCTCCCTTTCAGCTTTCTGTCTGCCCTGAGGTTATCACAGTTGCAATTTTGTGACTGTTAACAGCTTGTCATGTTCTGTTCTGTGATCAATACTCAGTGAAATCTTTTGAGGAAAAAATTGCATAGGTAATGGCCTATAAAAGGAATACCACTTATCCAGAAGGAATGAATACAGCAGGCAGACTCAACTGCGTCGATTTGCTGCCAACTTTCCCCTGGAAGGTGAGCAATTACTTTTCTTCAATGGAAATCTTAATCCTATACAAGATGTTCCTGATCTGCCAACACAGGGTTTACCTGAAGTGTTCAATTGACCTTCACTGGGACCAGGATTAGCATCACTAGTTTTCTTCACATTTCCAAGATTGTATCCTTTGCCTACTGCAAGAGGGCCTCCTTGGTCTCCTATCTGTATCTGTTTACAAACCCCCCAGCAATCCTTGTTCTGGTTCAACACTCTGTGCAATTCATTTATAATTGAGTCCCTTGTATGTTTGTCAGCTGTCCAGTTCTTGGTACACCCGCTAGAAAAGGGACTCCGGCAGCTCCAGGCAGCAATGTTGACTGGGCTGGTAAAAGTCCAGGTGGTGGCACAGCAGGGCTAAGGCAGAGTCCAAGCTTTCTGTGGCTCTGTGCACCTCTCGGCAGCAGTGCCATGTCCCACCCCCCAGCTCCTAGGCTCACGAGCAGCCAGGCCCCTCTGTGAGCTGCACTTTCCTTTCCTCAGTCACTGATTCCGAATATTCTCTTGGCCAGGATCTGTGGCCAATGGGAGCTTCAGTGGAAAAGCCTGTGGATGAGGCAGCATGCAGAGCTGTCCGGATGCACCTCTGAGTAGGAGCTGGAGTAGGGATATGCTGCTGCTTGCAGGAGATGCCTGAGGTAAGTGCCACTCAGAACTTGCACCCCTAACCCCCTCTCATGCCCAACCTCCAGCCCTGATCCTCCTCCTGTCCTCCAAACACGTTGGTCCCAGCCCAGAGCACACTTCTGCACACCAAGCCCCTTATCTCCAGCCCCCCTGAGCCCGCACCCCCCCCAAGACACCTCACTTCACACTCTGCCCCAGCCTGGAGCCCCTTCCTGCATCCTGCACTCCTCATTTCTGCCCTCACCCTGGGACCTATATTCCTAGTCCAGAGCCCATACCCACTCCTGCACACCCAACCCCCTGAGTCATATATTGAAATCACATGCACCCACCCATTATCAAAGGTATTCTGATATCTTGTATATGCATATACCTTATAATGAATCTGACTTTGAAAATGTCTGATAATTCTTTAGTGCAATGGGTGATGTCATCATCACATCTCTATCTTACCTGACTATCAGAAGGGATACTTTTCCATTCTGTCAAAGGAAGAAAAGTTGTCGTTGTGCACACCATGAAACAAGCCCTACAACTCTTTGAATAATATCATGGCAGTTCACAGGGTGGACATCAAGGAATAGTCAAAACAACAATAGCCATGAACACAAGATACTACTGGCCTGGGATGACAAAGACATCACTGATTGGGTCTGTACTGGAATAAAACTAAATCCTGTATTAACTTTATTTTTTAAATACAAGTTATACATTTACATGGTGTTGTCAGAGGTGTGTTGTCAGATGCTACCGGTGTGGTGCTTTACTGTCTCCTTGTTGGTATCACTCGGCTGCGTGCGTGTGCTCGCCCCGTGTGCTGCCCCAGCTCTGCAGATAGCTGATGCAGCAGACCCGACAAGAACCCCGCAATGATCACAAAGTCTAGTAAGGTCAAGGCACGTCGGCCAGGTTTATTGCCTTATGGACACAATTGCAGTTCCCCGTAGATTACTTAGTCTACCGGGCATGCTACGAGAAAGTGCCTCTTGACAATGGACTCAGCTCAGTCAGTGGCGGGACTTTCCACTGCCCCCTAGGCCGGGGCCCAAAATAATTACACCACCCCAAGTAATGGAGAAGAAAAAAAGCAGGTGGCACAAAGAGATAAGTATAATAACGAGTACCAAAGAAAGAGAGAAAGAATAGTAAAAGAATCAAAAGAATACACCAGCCCTGGATGCTCCTCCCCGCCCTGCAGGGTGGCAGCGCCGAGACACATTACAGGAACGCATGAAACACTGGAAAAGACAACCGTAGTGACCTACAAAAAATACATGTGCCGTCCGCTGGTTGATAAATATGTGGTAACAGCAGGCTTCAGGTAGCTACCCTGTGCTGAAGAATTTGGGAACAGAAGCGGCAAGAGTGCCTTAAATTAAAAGATGAAACGGGGTCCAGCATTGCAACATCCCCTTACAAAAAGTACGTTCCAGTTAGGATTTAATCGGAACTGCTGGTGCTGTCAGAACGGACAAGAAGTGCACAGAAGAAAGAGTAGCACCACTCTCTCGACTGAGTGGGTAAATTCGAATGAAGGGAAATGAACAGTCACGAGCACTTTAGGACAGGAAGCATGCGAGACTCGACGCAGGAGGAATAAAAAAGAATTTCACAGTAAAAAACTGAAGAGTAAACGGAGTTCAAACACCTAAGACTTGTTGCATTAACAATGAGTTGCCCAAAACATTGAGCCTGCGCAACAAAGGGGCACCCGACTAGTCGCATTTGGAATGCACACAAAGCAACAAGCACGTGGGTGAACAAATTCAGGTTTTACAAGAGCAGGCTACTACCCCAAATCTCCTTCAGAGCCAGGATAAAACCAGCGGGCGCAGGTTCCGCATCTGTGCAGTTGCCATTGCTTGACCCATGGAAGCACACTTGGCGCTCATATTTGAACAGAACCTTCTTTCAACTTTTTTACGACCAGGTTTAAGTTTGTTTTAATGTTTTTTCTCAGTTTGGCTTAATGTGCTGCTGCCTAGTAGCATTCAAATACCCTGACAGAGTTAATCTCTCTTGGGCTCAGGGTCTCGCTACTCTAGTGCTTCGCCACCCCTTTGTGACTCACCTCTCCTACTTCTGCTTTCCCGTTTAAAAGTTAAACGTTATAAGTTTTACAGAAAACCTCCACAAGATAAAGCCAATTGAAAGCAGAACAAAACACGAAAACAAGAAAGAAAATAACGATTTAACGACTTTAAATTTCTAGTAAATTAAGTATTAACCCTTCGGGATGCAAAGGCTGGACATGATTCCTCACTTTTTGAATGATATGGTTGCCAAGCACACAGAAATGCACTCGTCTACTTCTAATCCTAACCACTAACTAACCAGTCTACACGAAGCGCGAAAATCGATTCTAGTATAGCGCAATTCACTGCTACGAGAATAGCGGAGCTGAGTCGATTATCAAAATCGCCATGTACTCACACGTCTTCACGCGCAGGTAGATCGATGTGCGGCGGCTCGCCATTGTCGATTCTGGAACTGCCGTTGTGGTATTTAGGGCATGGAGTTCCGGGAAGGCGATTTGTAAGCGCATCAGGGGGCTACTTATGTCTAGATGAGACGCATAAGAAATCGATCCCCGAGCAATCGCTTTTTTAAGTTATTTGTTAACCGCGCAATACGGGGCGGCGTAGACGCTGGCCTTATTGAAAATGGGCGTTTCTTATTCCATAACAGCAGAGTTTTAAATAATGTAAATGGATAAGTAATGCAGAATTCCTTGTTACAAAATACATACATTTGGTAAATTATTATATGTTTTATCAAGTACATGCTAACCAGTTTAATAGGTAATAACGTGTTTATTGCAATGGTTACCCTTTTTACTTTTTATTTTGGTGGTTTATTTGTACAGTTGCATGAATAGAATTCTGCGCCATTTGTTTTAATTGTAAGTGTGTTCTTGGTATGTGTGGTCTTGTGGTCTATGTTGTGTGATGTCACGTAACTATTTTGTTTAACTATTTTCATTTTGTTGCAACAATGTCATTTTACCTTTTTTTTAAAATATTATATATATATATTATTATTCTTATATTATGAATGTGTCCACACGATTTTAAGAGTCGTGTTGGGTATTGATCATAGTATTATTAACACCATTTTTTGTGCGAAAGGTTCAAAAGTTCAGTTACAATAAGTATGTAGCTATATTTTCCTGACTCAACAAATATGCAATGCAACTGAAAGAATTCTCTTCATCCTTTTATTAATCAACAGGGGTTTTCTTTGTTTTTTGGGGTTTTTAAGTTTTTTTTTTTTTAATGTGCTATTTAAGAAAAAACTGATAAGGGGAACTAACATTGAGGTAAATAATATATTACACAATGTCAATCTTCATTGTGGGGCGTTTTAAAACTTGTTTGCAGCTTTTAATGAGAAGTTTATAAGATGTCATAACCAAAATGTGTTAAAATAACTTTCGCTGCATAAGCTAGCCAACAATTTCGCAAGGTTTCCACATTTTCACCAGAGCGTTTCCCCTTGTGGCTCACTAAACCTAACAAAGCATTATTGAAAGTATTATTCCTCAAAATACCCTCAAAGTATGCCTGTATCTGTACTGTAAATTTTTTGGTTTAATTTATATTTACTGCGTGAATTTGATATCGCGTTGTCTTTTGTTTCATGTTAATGCTCAAGCAAAGGTTGTTAAGGTTTGGTGCTTCTTAAACAGTTCATAAGAGTGAAGTGGATTACAAGCAAAATTAACCTAAAAGCTAGTTAAAATTCTGTGACTAAACCCAAACGTGTCTCAGCAAGGGAAAGGCAATACACCTCCTAGGAAGATTGTACGCATTTATTTTAGCGTTAAGCATGTACATTAGTATGAAATTTAGTAAGGCACTCAAATGAAATTGCTCGTCTAGACCACTTGAAACGTTAGCTTGTGTTATAAAAGTCTCCGGTTCGCCTATTGACATTGTTCTTTACATGTAACAAACTAAGTTAACACTGGGTATAGTTGGTTACTGAACAAACAACAAACTTTACTATGTTTTGACTAACCAAAGTGTTTAGTGCATCCCACAGACCAGATGCCAAATAGTCACACCCTGAAAACACAATAACTAACTGTATAAGTTGAAGAATTCCAAGCATCAAGAAAGCAGAAAAATGAAAGTGCTTCATTAAATGAGAGACTGTCAAATAAACTTCTACTTACTATCATGGACAATTAAGTTAACATCAGCTAAAAACACTAGCTGGACAGAAAACGTCATTTAATTTCACTTGCAAAGAAATAAGTTAATAGTAACTATAAATTGGTAAAAAATTCCCTTAGTACCAGTCATGAATTTGGTCAGTGACAGCTGCATCCTAACTGAGACACATGTTATTCAAAACAATCTTGTTCAGTGTCTGCCGGTACCATGTAAATCCTGCACAAGCATTTGATAAATTGGTTACTGTCTGTTCCGTAGTTATCGGGAGCCAGCAGCCCATAAGGAAACAACCCAATCTACATCAATCAACTGGAACAGAGAGTATCCACATTCTGTTTCCTGCCCAGTAAGCTTACGCAGGGGTGCCGACCGCAGCACGGCGGTAACCTATAACATGAAATGGACAGTGAGCTGTATGGTAGGTAACTAGATGGTGCGATATGTATATATATAAGCCTCAAGTGGTAGTGGCACTTCTCCAAATTCTGTTTTCGTCTCCTCTACCTAGCACTGTGGAACACCACTCCATCAGTATTAACACATCAGCCGCCCTATAGAGAGGGGGTCACTGAATTGCCTAATAAGAGTGTGTTCTATCTGTTTCACAGTAAAAGCGGCAGAGTACACGCCAGCCTGGAAAAACATGGATGCTTGAAGATAGGTGGTGCATAGGTCCACGATACATACTTGACATTATGCCCATACCCTACACAAATATGCCATATTGTATAATTCATATCATATTAATTATTTGGGGGTGGCTTCTAAGGCTCAATCTCATCCTATATTCCTCAGTCATGTCCGGCGTAACATTCCCAGGGCCCACCATAAGACTTAAAAAATACTTGATAATAAAATCTGCCTAACAGATCGTACGAGGAATGTGCAGACTAAAGACAGATGGAGGCATGTGAGGATGGTACAATAGGTACACCTAACACGTTTTAGGCAACTGGGTTTTCTTTCGTCAATGCATTATGCTTTCGGGACGGTGGTAAACATCCGCCTAAAAAACAAAGTGGTGGGATGTGAGTAAGAGAGCCCCTGCGACCTAAACATTGGTATCGTCAGAGGCCTGGTATGGCCTAAGGCCGTGAACTAAAGTATGGTCCAGCTTTGCTACAGAAAGCAAAGTGGAGCTGTAGAGCCAGAGGCAGGCCCTGCACACGAACTGCAAGGAAAGGCGCTGCTGCGCAAAGAATATGCTACTAAAAGGTACGTGAACCTAGAGATCAGAACATTCAAGCATACTTGCAATTCACACAAGAACAAGGATCAGACTGACTTCATCATGAGGCAAAGGAGATGATGGATAGGATTTTTGTCGCATCTCACGTAAGAGGGGTCTGTACTGTGACTGCGTAAGAGGGTTGCCTCAATACGTCGCAGTGATGTGATGAATTGTTTTACCTGTGTATAAGATGTTCCCTGGGGCGAGCTATTGTC
>NW_027427616.1:0-2087 GCF_003597395.2 Chelonoidis abingdonii | reverse complement strand
CACTCCCTGCCCATATCCATCCCCTTATCCATTCCCCTCCCTGCCCATATCTACCTCTCCATCCGTCCCCACTCCCTGCCCATATCCATCCCCTTGTCCCTCCCTCTCCCTGCCCATATTTATCTCCCAATCCATCCCCCGTCCCTGCCCATATCCATCCCTCTCCCTGCCCATATCTACCTGTCCATCCATCTCCTTATCCATCCCCCTCCCTCCCTCCCTTCCTCCTTCCCTCCCATCTATCTATCTATCTATCTCTGAGGCACCTCTGTGTCCCATAGGATCCTAGCTGTCTCTTTTTGCTGTCCACGCATCGCTCTGTCTGTCTGTCCAGTCCATCCCAGGGCAATGGGACTCACACCACCTGGTTTGAAGTGGTTTCCCTCCTGTCCAGGGTTTACAGTTTGGTTCAATGGCTCTCAGCACCCCTGCTCTCCAGTGGCCCCCTGGGCCACGAGGCAGCTCACAAACATGCCTGTGTGCTATTCTTGCCTCCTGCCCCCTTTCCCTGGCGGTCAGGGCGCAGTGCTGGCGGCTGTGTCTTCTGACTGTAATTCACTCCAGCTGAGCTGTACATGCCCGAGGCTTCCCCGGTAAATCAAGCATCGGGGAAGATTGCTGGTGACTCATGCAGGAGGGTGGGTGTGCAGGTGTGAGTGTGTGCGCACCCAGCCCCCAGCCAGGTCATTAAACCTTGGTGAGCTGGAACATGAGTGTTGAACTCACCAGCCTGTCTTAGGCGGATCTCGTTTAGGAGGCTAAGGGCCTCAATCTTCTCCTTGGGGTCACATGAAGTTCAAGGTGTTGGACACATTCCACAGCAGCCGGGGAGGTGCTTATCCAACCAGTCACAGCTGCTGCGCCCGCCGAGGTCACACTACTGTTGTCCCAGGAGGCTCCGCTTGTCAGGGGTGGGCAAGAGATAGGATGGTCAGGGCTCTTGGAGTGGCACTTGGGAGAGTTGGTCGGGGCGCTATGCACAGCTCTGCCACTGATTTTCCAGATGACCTTGGGCACGTCACTTAATCCTCCCCAGTGCCTCAGTTTTCCCCATCTGTAGAACGGGGATGGCCCAGCTCTTCTTCGTGGGTGGCATTAAATCCGTTAAGGATTGTAAAGTGCTCAGACAGTATGGTGAGGACAGTTCAGTGGTGGGGACCTAGAGAAGGTGGGATGGGAGATGCCTATTCGCCCGCTGGCAGCAGGAGCTCATGGAAGATGGCAGCTGAAAGTTACTGAGATACTTGTCTGTATCTGGTGCACTCTAAACAAGACAGAGAGACCTTGCCCCAAGTCTAAATAGACAAAGAGTGGGAGGGGAAACTGAGGCACAGAGAAAGGCAGTGACTTGCCCAGGGCAGGACCTGGTCTGTGTTACTGTAAGACCAGACTTGTGATTGTCCCTTCCTAATAGGGATTGTTTACCCTGGTTTGTGGTAGGTCAAGACAGTTGGTTTATGGTGGCAGCAGATGCCTTGGTGATGGGCACTAAGTAAAATCCCAGGGCCGTGCTCATTACTGGGGTGACTGCATCCCTCACAGGTGCAAACTGGGAGCAGCAGCTACCCCGCCCAGTGTTCTGAGAGCCTCCTAGTGGCAGTCCTCATTATAGCACCGCTTAGTGCAAGGTGAGCTCATTGGACTGCACTGCCCTGTGTCCTGCATGAAAAATGGCAGGCTGGGGGTTAGCTGCAAACCTCACCGTCTGCTGCCTCTCGGTCCAAATCTCCCTGTGCTGCAGCACCTCTTGCTCTCTGTCTCCGCTCTGCATCTCCCTTCAGGGACCTACATGCACGGTGCCTCACAGGCGAGCAGCCCCTGGGGCTTTAAGGAAGGATCGCACCGGGCCTCTGACAATTCAGAGGCGAGTGGACATGCCCAGTTCCCAGACATTGTCCATCTCCCTGCAGGCAGGGGTGCCCACACAGCCTATTCCTCGCCCAGAATCTGGATTTGGGATTCTTACAGGGCACAGCTGAGGGTTAATCCCAGTGCTTTGATTATTTGGCTTGACAGTGCTCCTCTCCCTGGGATGAGGCTGCTGCAGCCTGTCATGGGACATCACATGACAGCAGGGGGGGGGGGGG
>NW_027427615.1:0-1510 GCF_003597395.2 Chelonoidis abingdonii | reverse complement strand
GGACCATGGATGCACAACGCCGAATTACTGTGCCTAGTGTGGCCGCATGAAATCGAATTTATAATATCAGTTTTATAAAACCGATTTTAGCTAATTCAATATTATCCCGTAGTGTAGACGTGGCCTTAGTGGTAACTGTTGGGATACTGAAGTAATTGGCACAGTCACTGGGAGGATATATCCTTGGGAGGAACAGGGAGCAGGGAAGTGCAGATGGTCCCTGGAGGAGAAAAGCTGTGTGAAAGCTTCCTACTGCGGTATACCTGTGCTACTCCCTGTCCTGTTTAGAAACAGAGGACTAAAAGTTCACATGGCAGAAAAGAAACAAACTGTTTTTGTGACTGAGGGTATATCTACACTGCAATAAAAGACCCGCGGCACAGCCACGTCTGTCCCAGGTCAGCTGATGGGGCCTTTTAATAAATATTATTATTCCTATTAAGTAGCAGAAAAAGAAATTGCAGATTAAAAGATAAAATAAAATTAAAATGTTGAATGAGTTACTGAGGCTGCAAAAAAAAAATCCTCATGCATTTTGCTTTGAAAAAGATGAATGCTTGCGAGTAAACATTCTGCAGAATTTCAAAGTATGCCTCTGGCAATGAAAACTCAATACATATTTAAGTGGGGGAAAGCAGAAGCTGTACGCTTACAGTATGTAAATTATTCTTTTTTCACTTAGGCATTTGGAATGAGATTTAGGAAAGTACTGTAAGAAAGTGAAGATACCGTGAAGTATAAAGTCATTTAAAAGTCCATGGGCTTGATTCTTCTGTAACTTACTTTGGCAAAAAACTAGGTGTAACTTTCACTGAAACCAATTCAATTACAGTAGCATAAGTGAGAGGATAACCAGGCGCAATATGTTTTTTATTTGTATTCATTGCAGCATTTCAGACTAACGCAGGGATTACATTAATATCTGCATTATGACAACATATTTCAATCAGCAAAGCATGTTAGAGACTAACAAGAAAAAAGCCAATCTTTAATGTATTTTAAAAAAATTAGATAAGCCTGCTATTAGCTGAAGAAACTGACTCCTATGGTTAAACAAGCAGTTCCAGTCCTCAGTTGGTTGTGGTATCTCAATATAGAGTTTAAAACTGTGCAGTTCATGAATTCACTGTAATGTGGTAAAGAAAAATCACTAAACAACAGACATTGGTTAACAAAAGACAGTAGGCCTATATTTTACTCTGATTATGGTAAATGTTCTGAAATGGAGTTCAATAAATATGCAACTGATTATTTTATGACAAGTTCTTAAATGTCAGATTACTCAGTGTAAAGGAATGTGTGTTTTTATATATATATTGATAAACTTCCTTTATACTAAAAGCTAAAATACAAGGCTGGCCTTACCATGAAGTGAACTGAGGCAGCCGCCTCAGGTGCCAGATTGCGTGTGTGGGGCGCCACTAGGACCCAGAGTGTAGAAAATTGTGTCTGCTGCTGGTGCATATGTATTCTCTCTGCTCTAGATCCACAGAGATGGTGGAGTGCTGTG
>NW_027427614.1:0-3055 GCF_003597395.2 Chelonoidis abingdonii | reverse complement strand
GTACACAGAACCACCTGTGACAATGTTTTTTGCCCCATCAGGCATTGGGATCTCAACCCAGAATTCCAATGGATGGGGGAGAAACGGAAACTATGGGATAGCTATAGGATAGCTACCCACAGTGCAACGCTCCGGAAATCGACACTAGCCTCGGTACATGGACACACACTGCCAAATTAATGTGCTTAGTGTGGCCGCGTGCACTCGACTTTATACAATCTGTTTCCGAAAATCGGTTTCTGTAAAATCGGAATAATCCCGTAGTGTAGACATACCCTTTGCAGTAGGAAGAAAGGGGTGTTAACTCAAGTTAGCTAACATGTGATAACTAGCACACTGTAATAGCCTAGTGAACGCAAGCCAGTTTGCAGTTTTCACATGAGTTAGCAGGCCTAGGTAAAGACTATGGGGGAGGTTAGTTTTTAACTTAACCTGCTATCTCATGGGAATACCACAGACTTCTTTGTACACACTAGGATTTTACCTTGACTTAGTTCACTCAAGTTAAGAACATACCTTTCTCTTGTGGTGAAAACAAGATCCCAGATGTAACCTCATAATAGATGTCCCATGAACAGATGAGTGTGCGAGTGTCACGAACTCACAGATTGTGCCCACTCTTGGCCCCGTGCGGTCTGTGAGGGATGCCCCTTTCAATGAGATAGCCCTTTTCCTGGGGATCCACTCTCTCGGGGTTAGGCCCCTCCACCTCCTGGAGCCACACCTCTGAGCCTTAGCACGTCTGTCTCTCGCCATGGGCCCTCTCATGGAGCCACTCGCTCTGGACCCCCAGGGCCACCACCTCCTGAAGGGGTTGATGCAACTCTATTCTCTAGACCAGAGCGACTCTCAGGCAGCGTAAAACAGGAGGGTTTATTGAGCATTGAACACTGCACAAGAAACTCTCAGGGCCTCAGGCCTGGCCTCCCTCAGCACAGCACATCTCAGTCTCCCCTGCATCCCAGTGGGCTCTGCCTGCTCCCTCTCTCCAGCCCAGAACCCCCCTGCTTCTCAGCTGGGCATCTGAGATCACCTCCCCCAAGCCCCACCTCTGTCCATTGTCTTCTCTCCAGGTAAACAGGGTCATAAACAGGGTCGCAGTTTTCGCATGAGTCAACGAGTCTCAGATCAGAATCTGACCCTTAGCCTCAGTGCAAAGATTATCATTTATCAAGTGTTTCCACAGCCTCCTCACCATCAGATCTGAGCACCTCACAAACACGAATGAATTTATCCTCCCAATATATCAGAGGTTGTAAGTACTATTATCTCTAGTATTTTACAAAATGAAGCACAGAAACTTTAAGTGACTTGCCCCTGGACACAGAAGGAGTCTGTGTCACAGCCTGGAAGTGAACTCCAATAGCCTGAGTCTTACTCCAATGCCTGAGCTACAAAACCAACCTTCTCCTTCTGCCACTTGAATTAATGGAGAGAGATTAAAATACACATTCCCCCTCTAATACTGTACCACACTTTTTCGAGCAAGGATGCGAGAAAAACTGCTGAAGCCTAAAGCTTGGAATTAAAAAACAAAATCGGCCTAGGCATAATCCTGCGAGCGCTTGTGCTCCTCTTGGGGCGGGGGCAGGACAGAGGTTGTAGTGGAAATTATAGGGCAGTTACAAGCAATTGAAAAGTTCACTTCTGAGCATCCTCAGTGGGCATCTGCTCAAATTTTAGCAGTCTTACAAAGCTCTGCTGCCTTTACATTGCACATTTGCACAGACTTCCAGGCTGGCCACAGCTGCTGCACTCAGGCTGTTGCTAGGGCAATCTGTATGAGGAACATTATCTGAGGCCACATTTGTTTTATTGAAACTCATACAGCAACCCTCTAAGTAAAAACCACGTCAGTATTAACACCAGGGAAGGAGAAAATAATGAACATAGGAAACAATTCATCTCATAATTTTCAGGCCATTCCACAACTTTGCTGCCTTCTGCTCATTCTAAAGTTTCTTTTTTAAAACAAGACCTGTTTTCTTTGCGATGGCTGTACTTTTGCAATGAACCAGATGCAATGCTGGCCTGCTAATCACCCAGACTCGCCAAAAATTGTCTCCAGCCAAATTACCACATCTTCCAACCATTCACCTCTCTGAAGGTGGGGAGGGATAGCTCAGTGGTTTGAGCATTAGCCTGCTATAAACCCAAGGTTGTGAGTTCAACCCTTGAGGGGGCCACTTAGGGATCTAGGGCAGTACTTGGTCCTGCTAGTGAAGGTAGGGGGCTGGACTCAATGACCCTTCAGGGTCCCTTCCAGTTCTCAGAAATAGGTATATTTCCATTTTAGGGAAAAAAAAATTTAGAAGTGTGAATGTTGACACATAACTGGGGCCATTTAAATATTACTTGCACCTGCAATCAATCTTTCTTTCTTTTTTTAAAAGGAAAGGAAACTAAACTCCGTAGGCAGGGGCCATATTCACAGAGCCGAATGCACTGGCACAGTGCATTCTGTGAGGGAGAGGGTACGGGGCAGGGAACTGTGACTCTCTGCCACTGCGAGGCAGGCCAGGCCGCTCGGTATCCTTTGCTGCCTTGTCCCTCCCACCCCAGACTGCGAGCCCAGGCTGCTGCAGCATTTGCTGCATATGAAGCTCGTGTGTGTCAGCAATGAAGGGAGGGGAGGGGGAGTGCAGTTCTGGGGGTCTGCGGGCAGGGGTGGTGACTGTGCCCCAAGTCAGGCATAGGGGCACTAGTTTAATAATACTGCGTAGAGCCTCATAAATCCTAAGGATGGCCCTGTCCCTGCAAGGCCAGTGCAAGGATATTTTTGTAGTGGTAATCAAAATGGTCCACTACAAAAAGTTTTTTTCTCTCCTGCTGTTAATAGCTCACCTTAACTTAACACTTGTAACAATTTTATTTGAGCATAAGCTTTCATGGGCTACAGACTACTTCACTGGATGCATGCAGTGGAAAATACAGTAGGAAGATATACACAGAGAACATGAAACAATGGGTCTTACCATACACACTCTAAGGCCTTGTCTACACTTGCAAGTTGCAGCGCTGGTGAGGGGGTTACAGCGCTGCAACTTAGCAGGTG
>NW_027427613.1:0-12599 GCF_003597395.2 Chelonoidis abingdonii | reverse complement strand
AGCCTGCCAGCTACGTTCTGACTCTCACCAGCCTGGGTTACATTGCAGGGTGACCCCAACATACCTCCAGTCCTGGATTTCCTCCCAGAAACGTATGTCCCCTACTGCCCCGCCCTCTCCTGGACACTACAAATATTTTAAGTCTATTATTCCTTTAGGGGAATAACAAGCCAACTTATTATTTTAAATAGAGTTAGCAAGACATTTAACTTAAATACACTGGATTAGGGAAAAAAATAAAACAAGTTTGTTAACTACAAAGAGATGGATTTTAAGTGAGTGCAAGTAATGAAGCATAGAATTCAGAAATGATTGCAAAAAAAATAAAGATAAAACACTTACTAGTGCCTAACAACAAACTGTATTGGATTCAAGCAAAATTTCTCACCATTAACTGCTAGCAAGGTTATTGACCAAATTCTTCAGGGTAGGACTCCTACCCCCAAAGTCCAACAGCTGTTTCCTTTTGTCTTCTCAGATGCAGAAAATGGGATCGGCGGGTATGTGTGTGTGTGTGTATGTGTCTTGGAGGTTTGTTTCTCCTTTTTATAGTTCTGGTCTGTGTTTTGAAACACATTGCCAGCTGAGACCCAGGAGACAAAGAATTTATTTGGAAGAATGTTCCCTGCTGTTTTTTTCACCTGTATGAACTGCCTTTGTTTTCCCTTCCTGCTTGATGACTCTGGTTGCTGATTAAGTGCCAATGAAGGCAAGCACATATTCCTTTGTTGGATGTGGGACTGTGGGGATTGTGTGTGTGGTTGATTAATTTCAGTCATTTATATTGTCACTCTGTATTAGAGTTGGCCTCAGGGAACTGGGTATATTAGTGTATTTTTTTAAAAACTGGCAGAGGTGCCAAGGATGCTGCATGGGCCTCTCTTTTATTAGTGCTCATCTAAACTGAAATAAATCAATGAAACAATGAGGAAGTCGGATGGGGGTGTGTGTGCGTACGTGTGTACATGCTGGATATTTTTTGGGGGAAGACAGGTACATGTGAAGGTATGTGTCAGAGGTTTGTAGGGGAGAGAGAGAAGGAATGAAAGGAGAAGAGAGCATTTCCTACAATAATTTGAAAGTTTACTAAAGCCGAATCTGTCTTCCGTCTCTGTGATTAAAATACATTGAAGCACCCACAGACCTGACCTGTCCCAATCAGTTGCCTGATTTTAGGAAACTGCTTTACTTTTGTGGCCACCAGCTCTCATTCCCCTACTCACTCTGTGTCCCAGGAGTCTGAGAACATAGGGAGAGGCAGGGAGGACGTGGGGCAGGGGGAGGAGGGGGAACCAGAGGGGAAACTCCAGAGTGGGGAATGCAAGGACATGGATGGGTGAAGTTACAGGAAAGAGGACAAGGGGGAGGGGCAAGAGAATAGATAAAAAGAGAGACTCGGTGAGGAACTCAGTTCCACTTTCAGCAAACAGCCAAGACAAGATGCCTAAGACCTTGAAAGATGCCCTGCAGGAGGTTCTGGATGAGCTGGGGAAAGAGGATTTCGGGTGATTCAAGGCAAAACTAAACAACCTTCCGGAGGTGCCCCAGGGCTGTAACAGAATCCCCAAGGGGAAGCTGGAGGAGGCAAACCGCCTCGCTGTGTGTGACCTGATCATAAATTACTACACCACGGCAGGGGCTCTTCAGGTGGCCATGGGTGTCCTCAGAGGAATCAACCAGAACAAGCTGGCCACAAAGCTTCAGACACTCATGTATAACTAGAGCTGGTGAGTAGATTCCCTCTTGCTTTGGGGGCTCAACATCTTTACCTGTTCCTTGGCTAGTTAATTGTTCCCTGGCAGGGCCCTGCCAGTCTCTCTCTGGAGAGAGGTGGCAGCTGCAGCAGAGCCTGATTTGCAGGGATCTCTGCTCAGAGATTCTCCAGGTTAGAGAGAGTCCAGAGGCACCTGCAGGCGCTAGGGGGCTGCAATATACAGCAGGTCTGTGGGGCAAGTGGGAGAGCAGTGGTCACGTTCATCCCTTGAGTGACTCCATGGGCCCCAGGTTAGAATTAAATGGTGTCCCAGCCACATTTCTGTCCAGAGCTAACGTAGGAACATGGGAATTGCCAGAGTGGATTGCACCAGTGACGGGGCCAGTGCCAGCTGCTTCAGAGAGCCCCCCTGTGAGGCGATTATTACTCCTGGGGGAATTCTGCACCACTGCAGCATAGCAGAAAATGCCCCCCCCCTCACATTTTCTCGTTACTTTCTGCAGAAAATGGTTTCTGTGAGGGTCTGGGGATACCTTGGCTGCCCAGGGGTGTTCCCCCACCCTTTCACTGCTCAGAGAAGCTGGGGCTGGGTCAGATCAACTCCCCAAAACTCCCCCTGGCTGTAGGAGGCTCTGCACCACAGGGAGGGGGAAGATCGTGTGAGGATCTGGGTGCACAAGGTGAGGCTTGTGGGGTGGGGGTTCCCAGTGTGTGTCGGGATGAGGCTCAGCGGAGGGGTGGTCAGGGGGTCGGAATAGGGTTGCTGCATGGAGTAGCTCCTTACCGGACCCTTCCCCCACCCTCCACACTCAGAACCCCCCCACCCCCAAGCCCTCAATCAGGCTCTGACTCGTTTGGAGCCCCAATCCCTCCTTCTGTCCACACACATCAATCTCAACAGGTCAGCACAGTTCAGCCAGACCCTGCAAGGCAGGTGGTCCAGCCCCGATTCCCTTGTAGACTCAGGTACGAGGCCGCCATTCTCAGTGTGCGTGCATGTGCATGCTGTGATGCAATCAGAAGATCACATGAAACAACATGACATCAAGCATGGTGGTGGACCCAGGCCGCAACCGTAAATCGTGTCACCGATTTACAGTGCTGCGTGGATGCTCAACACTGAGTCTGAGCCCAGCTTTCCCGACCTGGTACATGCATGTGACATCCATGGGGAACCAGTCCCGGCCCCACTTTGCTCACACCCTCACAAGGTATAAAAGGATGACACAACTGACCTTGCATGTATATATTTGGGTTACTCTATTATGCCGGATTTTTATTTAACACAAATACACACAGTTTACATATGTGTGTCAAATACACACACTTTGTCCCTGAGGAGGAACATATTGGATGTATGGCATCTGTCATAGACTTCACACGCATCACCCAAGGCTCCCTGTAGAGGCAGCACTACCTACTCATTGAGTTTCTCACCAGGTCACTTTAATGGAGGCAATGTGTTTCTGGTGTGTGGATGATGAATATAGCTAATATCTGCAAATGTCCTCTAGATGAGCATTGCTGTGCATTGACGACAGAATGATAAGGACGTGTTGCTTCTTTGTTGAGAATGCAAGACTTTGCAAACCATTCTCACGCCCTTGTGTCCAGCCCAGCCATACTGAGGAAGTTTCATCAGGAACATCCTGATGGACATAGCACCCGACCCTGCAGGTCTCCGAGCCTGCTTCACTGTGGCTCATGTCACCTATTGCAGCCTTTCCTCCGGCCCACCTCTGTCCGCGTGCTCTGCCACTGGTCTGTCAGTAAAAACCTTGGAGCGTTTGAGCCCCATGCTGTTGTGTGCTCCTGATTTGTGTAGCTCTGCTGGGGGTCAGATTGCCAACTTCCACCCCACATTGCTATCGACCTTGGGCAGGGCACTGTGTCCCCACAGGCTGCTCCACACCAATCTGCCCTTGAGGGACCTGACACTCTGCTGTGAGCTGGCAGGGCAATATCAACAGCTCCTTTGGCCAGCCTCCACCAGTGTGCAAGGGGCTCTGATGGGGCCAGTCGTGTGGGGATAGAGGACCCTTCTCCTCTAAGACAGCAGGAAAACCCTCCAGACTCATCTTCATTGCGGGCTGTAGAACAGCCAATGGACAGTAACCACTATGGGTCACAGTGGTGGGGAATGTATGTCACAGCTGGGTCAGAGCTGAGCCACTGGGCACGTGGTAGCTGTGGGCTGGGCCAGTAAGAAGTCTGTGGCCTGGAGCTCCTGTATGAGCGCTCTACCTAAACCTAGCCAAGGGCTCATGACTTCTGGGCTTTGGGCTCAGCAAACAGTCAATAGCTCAGGCCCCTTGGCCTATGGGTTAGTGCTCGTCCAACCCTGAGTGTGGGGCCGGGGGTTGAGGGACCCGGGCCCACCCTGCTCCACTGGGTCCTAGCCCAGGCCCTAGCTGCAACAGGGGATCCCGTTGCTAGGCTGGCATGGAAATGTGGGCATTGCTGCCTTGCCTCCCGGCAACATAACAGGCCCATTATCTCCTTTCCCTGGGCTACTGCCTTCTTGTGCCTGGTGGGGCTGCTCCACAGCCATGGGGCCTCGCTCCCTATCTCCACATGGAGCGGCTCTCTATCCCCTCCCGCTCTGGGTTCCTTTGTCTCCTGGGGCCACAGCTGGCCTTTCCTCCAGGCCAGCTTAAGAGCATCACTGTGCCCCCTCATACAGGGGCTCCATGGGCAGTCCAGCTCCCTAGGGTAGACATCTGACTCCTTCCCTGGTCTGGCTTCCACTGAGCTGCATGGCCCGGCCCTTATATTCTCTGCCCTGCCCCCACACTTCCTGCGAGGGGGGGTGGCACAAGGTAGGGCTAACTGCATCCAACAGGGTGAATTAACCCTTTCTGAGCCACCCCACCTCATTACACTCCCCAAGGGGAAAGGTCCATGTCCCGTTCCCCACCACCCTAAGCCAAGCGTCTGTCCTTTCAGACTGTGGTACCACTGGGCATGTGGGGCCTTGCATTCGATGTAACCCTGTTTTACCACTTCCCCATCTTTCCCCTTGTTGTTTATCTCCTTTCATCCCTCTGTACATAAATAGTTCCCTGTCCTATATTCATTGTACGTGTGTGTGTGTGTGTGTGTGTCCCCACTCTTGACGGAGTGGGAATGTTGGAACAGGTGCCCCTGAGGGGGAGGGAGTTTTCTTGCTGCATTCCTGTGCATGCCTTTTCTCAGCCAGAGTGTAGTGAGGCAGCTGCCCCACTCTGGCATGGAAGAGGTTAAATCAGGCCAGAGAGGCTGTGCAGAGCTCCAGCCAACCAGGAAGAGTTTACTGAGAGCCAATCAAGCGGAGGCTTCAAAGCAGCCAATCAGGGCCAGGATGGGCCCTATAAAAAGGCTGCAGCATGGAGAGGAGCTTGTTCTCTCCCTGGATGGCAAAGGGAGAAGAACAGGTTCTTAGGGAAGTACCTGAGACAGAGCAGTGCTGGGCAGGATCAGCCAAGGCTGGGCGAGCTCTAGGCTGACAACTACCTGACTGGGAGCCTGACACAAAGGGCAGAGAAGGTGCTGGGGTTGTGGCCCAGGGAAGCAGGCCATAGAGGGAAGTTGGAGGTGGGCAGTAAGTGGCTGCTCCTAGAGGGTCCCTGGGTCAGGGCCCAGAGTAGCGGGCAGTCCTGGTCCCCTCCTTTCCCGCCATTTGCCAGTGATGAGAGTGACTAAGCCAGACTGCAGTTTGCCCTCGGAGGAAGGGGCTAGATTGAAGACTGCAATGAGCCACTGAGACGAGTGATAGAACCAGAAGCTGCTGCTCCCCTGGAACTGGGGGGGGGGAGAGCCAGGGGGGTGGGCACAGCTGAAGGGCAGTGTCCAGAAGTGGACAACATGGCCTGGGAATGACGTGGGTCCGACTGTGAGGATGATGGAGACTGAATAATGGTAAGTGAGACACCACTAGCGAAGGCACAGGGCTGAAGGAGCTAATTCCCAAAACAACCAGCAGGAGGCGCTGCAGTGGTAAATCCAACCCCGGTACACAGACCCATCTGCAGAGCAGACTCCATCTTCTCTATGAGGGCACTATAGTTACATTAATATTATATCATTTTATATATATTTTAATCAAAATTTTGTGCAGTATCATGTCAAATGCCTTACAGAAATCTATCACATCAACACAATTACCTTTATCAACCAAACCTGTAATCTCATCAAAAGTAAGCTATTAAGTTTGTGACAGTCTTTGGTTTCCATAAACCTATGCTGATTTGCACTAATCTCTTTACTCTCCTTTAATTCTTTATAAATCGAGTCCTGTATCAGCTGCTCCATTATCTTGCCCGAGATCGATGTCAGATAGGCCTATAGTTACCTGGGTCATTCCATTTACCCTTTTAAAATACTGGCACAAGGTTTGCTTTCTGCCAGTTTTCTGGAACTTCCCACTGCTCCAAGACCTATTTAACACCACCCCTGCACCTCCTCGACCCATCCTACTGTGCATGCACAAGTTTACATGGGGGCAGACCCCCTGAATATTTGAATTGTGAGCGTGCTTCCCCCCCCCCCCACTTCTCCCAGTTCCACCATCCCAGTTCATGCCATGCTGCCACCGGTTCTTCTGGGGGTATAGGGAGCAGAAACCATGAGTTTTCCACAGGATGGAAAGGCTGCCGTGTCTGGAGTCTTTGGGCATTTAGCGCCATAATCCTCTGGACCATTTGCATCCATCGTCAATGCTTGTGACAGGTGTGGTTGGGTGAAGGAAACACTTGCACATATGTTGTGAGGATCTGCCCACCAGCTGAGTGAGTTTTAGATTGTTAAGGGCACTGATATCTTCTCAGGATGTAAACTGTTCTGTGTCATGCTCTAAGATAACGCATGTGGAGTCTTACATGCTTTATAGCAAAGGTGTCTGCCACCATACGCCCCAGTAGTTGGAGACAGGTTTGGTCTTTCATATCCTGATGCACTTCCCACTGCACCTCTTGGTCCCTTTGCCTCTCCTCCTGCATCCAACCTCTCCATCCTTGTCTTTCACTCTGCTCTTGATCCTTCAACCCCGCTCCAATCCCTGCATTCGCAGTCACAAGCTGCAGTGGACTGGAGAATCTTGGAACATCTCCCTGGACTGCTTCTTTCTTCACATGAGCTGGATCAGGTGTTCGGCAGGCGTGGAGGGGGCACCTCTCAAGGGCACCACAGCAGAAGCTGCTGATAAAAACAGACTGAATCACTGTTAGATTTACAGTCAGAGCAGAAGGGGGAAGATAAACCTCAAAACTCCCCTTATGTTATTCCCACAAAGATCTTTATTTAATAATGCGAATTGTCACTTTAGCTTTGGGACAGCCCCTCACAATGTGGCTTGGCAGCTCAAGCCAGAGTGAGTACAGACTACAGGAAGATGGGAACCTATTACACTGGAGGTTTCCATGCCGGGAACCCTTGGGTATAAGTAAAGGAAAAATGCAGTGAATTGCATATTGTCACTATTTTCACAGGCAGTGGTGATTTTGGCTGATATCTCATTCCTGAGGTTGACCAAAGCTCAGAGAACGCAGCTGCTGGTAGTGTCCCTAAGCTGCCCAAGCCTATATGCTGCTAGTCCACTTAATGCAGCGTGCCAGCGGATCTCCATGCAGAGTGGCACGGGAACGTCTCCGATCGTGAGGGAAGAAACAAAGCTACCATCCCTTACAATGATTTGGGGAGGATTGTACAGTATCTCCATGAAAGTTTCATCGAGATCTCTTGACGGTACAAGGGACGACCCTGTATGGATGAACACAGTACTCTGCAGGAGGAGAATCGTTGTTCTCCATGCCTAGCAAAAATGGGAAAAAGAAAGGAAAGGCGAACACGGCCTCCACCTCTTCTTTCTATCTCAATTTGAGCACGGGCCAGGGGTCTGTTGTGGATTGCGTAATTAGGACTGCTACAATAATCTTTTTGAATGAATTTCCTAGCATATAGCAGGTGATTGAAGTAGCAACGATAATGTATTTGAGAATATTAATTTTAATTGTATTCCCAGTGCTCTTCTGAACATGGTGTCAAGTATCAGAGGGGTAGCCATGTTATCTGGATCTGTAAAAGCAGCAGAGAATCCTGTGGCATCTTATAGACTAACAGACGTTTTGGAGCGTGAGCTTTCGTGGATGAATACCCACTTCGTCAGACACAGACACCTGCGTCTGACGAAGTGGGTATTCACCCACGAAAGCTCACGCTCCAAAACGTCTGTTAGTCTATAAGGTGCCACAGGATTCTCTGCTGCTTCTGAACATGAGGAGTAATGCACCAATACACGTACCTGAGCTCCCTTCACTGTCATCCCCAGGCCATCTGCGCTCATGTGACGGGACTGGCTCAATTCCGGCAGAGTTTCAAGCAGTTCCTGGTTCCCAGCATGTTTTGTATTCCCCTCTGCTTCTCACTCCCTTCTCCTCCTCCTCACTGAGCATTGCAGAGGATCCCATGCCTAGCTCTTGCAAAGTGTCCCTGGTCAGATTTCAGGCGCTGGTGGGGGGTGCAGTTCATTGTAAAGTGGCAGGTCCACAGGGGAGCCCCAGATGTGGTGGTGGTCTCCCTGGCTTGCCGCATGCTTGCCAAGGTGGACAATCAGGAAAAGGCACACAAAACACAATGACGTTTTTCAAGGGGATGGAAGGAGGCTTCCGGTGTCTGTGACCCCTGGGCAATGGATTTCACAATGGCGATCAGAATGGTCACGGTCACGGGGGCAACCAGGGCATTGTGGGATAGCTGTGGAGAACTGTT
The DNA here is from genome assembly GCF_003597395.2 of Chelonoidis abingdonii. Classification (NCBI taxonomy): domain Eukaryota; kingdom Metazoa; phylum Chordata; order Testudines; family Testudinidae; genus Chelonoidis; species Chelonoidis abingdonii. The sequence goes on along the minus strand of NW_027427613.1, from coordinate 4,141 downwards.
AGGATTAACACAGGCAATGCAGTGTCTATAGGAGAAATAGGTCAGCTCTGGCTCTGTCATCTGGAGAGGTGATGTTATGTTAGCAAGAGACTAATACAGGTGCGGACACATGTAAAACTAAGCCGAAACAAGCTGACTTAGGTCAACGTAACTTCATAGTGTAGACCAGGCCTATGTATCTCACATTGACACTATTACCTTTATCAGCCAAACTTGTAATCTCACGAAAAAGCTATCAAGTTGGTTTGACAGGATCTGTATTCCACAAACCCATTGTGATTAGCATTAATTTTATTACCTTAATTAATTTTTTTATTAATCAAATCCAATATCAGCTGCACAGTTATCTTGCCCAAGATTGATGTCAGGCTGACCAACTATAATTACCTGGGTCATCCCATTTACCCTTCTAAAATACTGGCACAACTTTCACTTTCTTCCAATCTTCTTGAACTTCCCAAGAGTTATTGGGAATCCACATTAGCACTCCTCCGCCAGCTCTTTTAAAACTCTTGGATGCAAGTTACCTGGACGTGGTGATTTAAAAATGTCTAACTTTAATAGCTGCCTTTTAACACCCTGCAGAGTCACTAGTGGAATTATAAACAGAGAACAAATATATTCAAGTGGGGAGGGGGATAATAAAATCAAAACTGCAGATTGCAGATAGGAGTGGGGGCTTGAAAAGAGTTTGGGGGAAGTGGGGAACAGAGAGACAATTAAAGTGAAACCTGATCTTAAAGGGTCAGAAAAATGTGAACTCAGAAAGGAATTGGCTTGTATTCAGTTCCCAAGGGCTCTGACTTATGAAAAGAGAGGAGCGTATTCTGTCTAAGATTGTGCTTAGAATTCAAAGAGCAGGGAGGATGCAGAGATGAAGACGCAGTGGGATCCCCTGAAGAGAGGAGGCTGATCTCTCCACACTGGCTCATTCCTGACCAGCCATTGTTGCCCTGCGAAGTCTCTCTGCCAGGTCTCTCTGGTTGATAGCTTCCAGCACCATCGTGGTCACCTGCACCGCATAATGCACCCTGTAGTGACTGATCAGCAGCTTAGTGAGCTCCACAGGCTCTGCCTTCTCCAGGTGACATCGAGGTATGTGGTTGTATCCCGTTTCCAGCTTGATGTCAGTCAGTTTGCTCTTGAACTCCTTCATCTCTGCCTCTTGGAGGTTTTTCAGGGTGTCCAGGAGGTGATCTCTCATTGTCTTCCCCATGCCACCTCCTAGAACAGGAGAAGGCAACCTATGGCACGAGTCCTGAAGGCAGCACACGAGCTGATTTTCAGCAGCACTCACACTGCCTGAGTCCTGGCTACCAGTCTTGGGAGGCTCTGCATTTTAATTTAATTTTAAATGCAGCTTTTTAAACATTTTAAAAACCTTTTTTACTTTACATACAACAATAGTTTAGTTATACATTATTGACTTTTAGAAAGAGACTTTCTACAAACATTAAAATGTATTGCTGGCACGCGAAACCTTAAATTAGGGTGAATAAATGAAGACTCGGCACAGCACTTCTGAAAGGTTGCCGACCCCTGTCCTAGAATATGGGCCAGCAAAGTCCAGTCCAGCCACTCCCCACCCAGGTACCATTCCCCGCTCTCCTTCACTCCCAGGCTCTCCCGCTTCATGTTACACCTCTCTCCTCTACAGAAGGTAGACAGACAGGTACCACCTCGCAATCCTAGGGCTCTGTACTCAGTGTCTCACTGCCTCTGGTCCTGTCTGTGTGGTTCCCCTTCACTCACCCTTCTCCCCTCTTCTGCTCTCCCCTCCCACAGATACCTCCCTAACTCAGTTACCTTGACCCTCTTCCCCTCCTCACTGGAATACCTCCCAATGCCCAAGCCTCTCTCCTTTCCTGTCAGAATTTGCCACCTTGATGTCCACCCACTCCCTGAACCTGCTCTGAATTAGAATCCTGGATCAGGGCAGGACTACTGCCTAGTGGTTACAGTATGAGGGGAGGAGAGGAGTCTTGGTTCTGCCACTGACTCGTTAGGTCTTTTTTTCTTCTGAAATTTCTGTCCTACTGAAATAAGGCCTCCGTAAATCAGGGGAGATGAACTGACCTGTGTGGCGTTCTGTTGATGGTGAACTGTGCACAATGTCACCTGGAAGTGGGAAGGGAAGAAGAGTGAAACAAACTTTTTATCATAATTTTCTGTTTAGTCTGCTCACCTCACACCACACAGGCCACTTGCGGATCTGATTGGCTAAGCCAGTCACATGGCAGTGTGATTATCTTTATTGCTGAGTGAATGATACACCAGTTAATGAGTTATTCAGAGTCCCCTGAAGGATCTGTTCCTGGTCACTGTCAGAGACTGTACCCAGATGTCAGACTCCACAGGTGTGGCAATGCCTGTGTTCTTAGACAGCTGCTCTGTGTCCCCCCGCAGAACACCAAATAGCAGAAATACACACTTAACACACACACGCTCATCTGGCATATAGTGAGTGCAAGTTACCGTGTGCACCCAGTGACATGTCTCTGTACAACGGCACTTATGTCACCGCCGACTGTGACAAGCACACACAGCTCTTGGTTCAGGCTTTTAGCTTCTGGTTATGATTATTGATACATCAAACGCCCAGCAAAGGACGATAAGCTCAGTGCATTGTAAATGTCTGTAATACTGTTGCTCCTTTGGCTGAGCAGAACGCTGTAATTTTGGGCCCTGCGGGGTAGTTTCAGTTTGGTTGAGTGATCAGTGATAGAAGTCTGGTATATTTTTGGTGTCATCTGTTTATGTCCAGAAACAGACACTGCGTCCTGCTTCCGTGACCAGCAGGAGGAACATACAATTCATGGGCGTTAGCAGACATCCCCAGCCAGACACTTAGCCTGATGCCCAATAAGAAGCTGCCTCGTCTGCCTCTGCTTCCTTACCGGGTCACCCAGCAACTGCCTCTCTAATGGCCGACTCATTGCGACCCCCGAACACCCAGCACCAGGTCGGCTTCCGGCTCAGATTGTCAGCTCTTTGGGACAGAGACAATACCTGATCCCTGGATAGAGCTCCTAGGCACTACAATTTATGTACCGCACCTAGCACAATTGGGTTCTGGGCCATGGCTGTGGGTCTCGAGCAACACAATGAATAATATTGGGCTTGGCCTGCAGGCTCCCGTCTGCACTACAAAATATTCTCAGTTGCTCCTGCTGTTAGGTAAGAAGGCAAATGCTTAGCTGGCCCCATTGGTCTCTGATGGTACTGCACCCTGATGGCAGCCATTAGCACACTCAGCACCACAGTAAGTTTTAGTAATGATGTGTGAAACCCATCGTACCACAAACATAGTAATGGCTTGTGGGGACACCCAATTTCAGTGTATTTCCCCCATTTTAGTATCTGTATGGTGCTAGCACGTAGGAGTCAGATGGATGAATATCTTCAATACCAGGCAAATTGGTTGAAACTACAGTAAAGAACAGAATTATCAGACACATAGATGAATATAATTTGTTGGGAAGAATCAACATGGTTTTTGTAAAGGGAAATCATGCCTCACCAATCTACTAGAATTCTTTGAGGGGCTCACCAAACATGTGGACAAGGGGGATCCAGTGGATATAGTGTACTTAGATTTTCAGACAGCCTTTGACAAGGTCCCTCACCAAAGGGTCTTAAGGAGAGTAAGCTGTCATGGGATAAGAGGGAAGGTCCTCTCATGGATCAGTATCTGGTTAAAAGATAGGAAACAAAGGTAGGTATAAATGGTCAGTTTTCAGAATGGAGAGAGGTAAATAATGGTGTCCCCCAGGGGTCTGTACTGGGACAGTGCTATTCAACATATTTATAAACACTCTGGAAAAGGGGGTAAACAGTGAGGTGGCTAAGTTTGCAAATGATACAACATTACTCAGGGAGTCCAAAGCTTGCTGTGAAGAATTACAAAGAGATCTCACAAAACTGTGTGAAAGGCAGATGAAAACAACCCAATGGCAGATGAAATTCAGTGTTGATCAAAGCAAAGTAATGCGCACTGGAAAACATAATTCCAATCATACAGACAAAATGATGGGTTCTCAATTACTTGTTATCAACCAAGGAAGAGATCAAAGAGTCATTATGGATAGTTTGCTGAAAACATCTGCACAGTGTGCAGAGGCAGTCAAAAAAGCGAACAGAA
>NW_027427612.1:0-10261 GCF_003597395.2 Chelonoidis abingdonii | reverse complement strand
ACTTGCCTAGGTTTCAAACCTGGTTAAAATTGTCCGTTCATAAAGTAATGTACTCTTCAACTAATTAAGAGTCATTGTTTATTCATATGTATTCAGTTCTCAGAGAAAGAAAAGCTGATAATCATGGTTGTGTGAGGCCTGCCTAAAAGTCCTGTTCTAAAGTTCCTTTTAGAGGCCTAGAAACCTTCAGAAAAGAAACACTGTAATTCTGCTGTATCTTAATGGATCAAACAGGGGGTATGCAATTTGTGTAAAACAATCTATGTATCGTGACAAAAGTACCAGTGAGGACCATGTAAAAATCACTTCTAAAAGGGAAATGTGAAGGCCTAAAATCCTATGGACTGACAGCAGGAAAACTTTATATTTTCTGTTTCTGACATATATTCAGATGTCCTAGTGTGAAACCAGCATCATCTCTAGCTGTCTTGTTTCACATGCCAAGTAACTCAATCTCAGTTCAATGTGACAGGTTGCAACTCCTGGCTTGCACTGCCAAGTTTGTTATGAATATGGCAGCAGGTTTATACTGATGAGAGAATCTTCCTTTTCCAGTTTCACCAAGCAATTGATATTGTAAATCTCAGCGCATGAGAATTCCATAATGGGTTAATTCACCTAATGTATTTATTGACTGAAGTTTTTCAAAACAACATCCAGATACATTCATATATAATTGGTGCTTAATGAAAAACTTTCATAAAATATTTTAAAGTTTGATGTCTAGAATCTTGGCAGGAAAAAACTCACTAAGTTTAGGGCTGAAAAACAAGGAAAGAGTATTTTCCTTTTCACCTGCACCTGCGGTAAATCATTTCCTATTGGCTTGTAGCTAGGAGGTTAATGTTACATTCATTTCAAGTAATCAGAGGGGTAGCCTGTTAGTCTGGATCTGTAAAGCAGCAGAGAATCCTGTGGCACCTATAGACTAACAGACGTTTTGAGGATGAGCTTTCGTGGTGAATACCCAACTTCGTCAGGATGCATGTAGTGGAAATATCCAGGAAGCAGGTATATATATGCTAGCAAGGCAGCTAGAGATAATGAGGTTAGTTCAATCAGGGAGGTGAGGCACTGTTCTAGGCACTGAGGTGTGACCAAGAGAGGAGAAACTGGTTCTGATAGTTGGGCAAGCCATTTCACAAGTCTTTGCTCAATCCTGAGCTGATGGTGTCAAATTTGCATGATGAACTGAAGCTCAGCAGTTCTCCTTGTGAAAATCTGTCCTGAAGTTTCTTGCTGCAGATGGCCACCTTAAGGTCTGCTAATAGCGTGGCCAGGAGGTGAAGTGCTTCTCTAAGTTTTTGTAATATTGTATTTCCTAATGTCTGATTTGTGTCCATTTATCCTTTCCGTAGAGACTGTCCGGTTCTCTTTTGGTGGGGTTTGGCCATGCAATAGCAGAGGGGCATTGCGGCACATAATTGGCGTCATATTACATTGGTGGATGTGGCAGGTGAATGAACCGGTGATGGTGTGGGCTTGATCTGGTTAGTCCCGTGATGGTGTTGCTGGTGTTGATATGTGGGCAGAGTTGGCCTCGAGGTATGTTTGCTGTTGTTGGATTGTTCCTGAGCTGGAGTTACTATGGTGTGGTGGTGCAAGTTTGCTGGTGAGAATACATTTCAGGTTGGCAGGTTGTCTGTTGGGCGAGATGGCCTGCCACCCAAGGCCTGTGAAAGTGTGGGATCATTGTCGCAGGATGGGTTGTAGATCCCTGATGTGCGTTGAAGGGGTTTAGCTGGGGGCTGTATGTGATGGCCAGTGGAGTCCTGTTGTTTTCTTCTCTTCAGTTTATCTTGCAAGTAGGAGGCTCTGGTACATGCCTGGCTCTGCTGATCTGTTTCGCTTATTTTCCTCGTGTGGGTATCTGTAGTTTTGAGACGCTGGTGGAGAATTTTGTAGGTGTTTGGTCTCTGTCTGAGGGATTAGAGCAAAAGGGGGGGGGGGGGGGGGGGGGGGGGGGGGGGCCCCCCCCGGGGGGGGGGGGGGGGTGCGGTGTAACCTCAGTACTTGGCTGTAGACAATGGATCGTGTATGTGCCCGAGATGAAAGCTGGAGCATGAAGGTAGGCATAGCGGTCGGTAGGTTTTTCCAATATAAGGGTGGTGTTAATGAGACCATCCCCTATTGCACCGTGTGTCATTTTCATTTTCAATATTTTAGCCTTCTCTTGTGGCTGATAAGACTGCATAACTTAGTTGCAATGCTTGCTCAGTAAATATGTAACAGCTAATGATGACAAAATTAAAGACATATATATTTATAGGCATTTTTGAGATTTTAGTTACTAGAAGTGGGTTGATTGATATTAAACAACATCAATAGCTGTAGAAGAAGGTATAGACCAAATTCTCATAACGTAACAGTTTAGTACGATTTAGGAACCCAGGCTTGCTAACACTTACTCACATGCTTAACTTTACCATGTGAAGTAGTCATATTATGGGCTCAATGAAACTATTCATGTAAATAAAGGTAAGGAAACGTAAAAGTTTGCAGAATGGAGGCCTAAACACTGACAGCAAACTGAAGCGCAAAATGAGACCCTTAGCACCTATCGCAGAAGACCTGTTAAATGATCATCAATTGGGCCCAAATCTAGTCCAAACATAAAGCCCAAGTAACTGAAGTGTGTGTTGGGAATATCCTAGGAGGCTAAGACCCCGTCTACCACTGCGCCTTAAATTCGAATTTAACAGCGTAATTCCGAATTAGTGGTGCACCCGTCACACTATCAACGCCCTTTTAATTCGAATTAGGCTATTTAAATCGATTTAGTACTCCTTCAAAACCACAGGAGTAACCCTAAATCGATGTTACTAATTCGGAAATTAGTGTAGTGTGCACGGAATATTGAAGTACTGGCCTCCAGGAGGTAATCCCAGAAGAGCACGCACTGACCGCTTCTGGACAGCAAGTCAAAACTCCCGATGCACTGGCCAGTAAAACAGGAAAAGCCCCGCGGAGTTTTGAATCAGTTTCCCGTTGGCCGCGTGGGGCCTCTGAGCAGTCACAGGTGACCACGTACAGCTCAGCATCGCAACATTTAAAAATGCAGTCCCTCCTAGAATAGAAAAAGAGCTCCAGCATGACCACAAAGAGTAGTGCGATCCATTGCTATTGGGGTGAGGATTCAGTGCTTAACAGAACTCCGTTCGTCAAAACGAATGAGAAAACATTTGAAAGATTTCAAAGTCTATGAATTGAAAAAGGGGCACAGGAGGGACTCGTAGCAATGTTTAGAATAAAAAGTCAAGAACTGATGCAGATAACCAGAAAACCAGAGAAGGCAAACGGAGGTCTGGAGCAGGTCCGAAAACATGCAGTTTTCTATGCAGAGCTGCATGCAATTTTACGGGGGACTGGCAGCAAGTACCCCACCCGTGGCCGTGGATTCAGAGGTCAGTGTTGCAATATCAACCGTGCCTGAGGATTCTGAGAGGGGGCAGATGACGAAGATGAAGCAGAGGAAGAGATTGCAGGTAGCACACCAGCTCTCAAATTACCAACAGCAGCCAGGAGCTGTTTTTGAGCCTGATTTACCCTCCCAGCCCAACCAAGCCACTATCCCCAGACAGTGAAAGGCATGGAAGGGACCTCTGGTGAAGTGAAATGTTTTCTAATCAATTCACTGGTTACAAACAGCGTTTTAATTATAAATTTGAAGCATGGTGTTTGTCATTCCTTCTAGCCAGTATAGTTACAGGAAAAGTCGTTAAACATGTCTGGGGATGGAGTGAAAATCTCCAAGAATCTCCTGAATTGATATTGGAGGAACATCAAAGAGCCTTTTCAAGTAGATTTCGGGGCAAGGCAGCCTTATCCACGGTTCCCCATTGAAACAAAACTTTCCCCTCCAGGCATGCATGACGTAGATTGGAATATTGCTTCACAGAGCATAGGAAAGGCGTTTGTGCAAGGGCTTCTCTGTCAATGTTTGGCGGAGCAGGGACTTTCCAGCTACAGCCACGCGCTTGAGGGGTGGGAGGAAGGATGCTTTAGGAGGGAAGGAGTGAGGAGCTGGACTTCCATGGCTGGCATGGAAAGCTGATTATGATTACAGGACCGGAACCTGCGTCTGCAGTGTGCCTCTGAACCCAGGGACAAGAGGCCTCTCAGTATTAGATGCAAAAACTTCGAACCTTGTAAGTGAAATCACATGTGGCTATGTAAGGTGCAAGTTTGGTTCAATGTCAATCATTGTTCTTGTAAAATGTATCTTTACATACTTCTCTGTATTCTCTTACCCCCCCATACAGCTGCGCACTGTTTTCGTACTCCTGCCCCTCTGGAAGGCTAGCCAAAAGACGGAAGGAGAAAAGAGAACTCGAGATGAAATGTTCAGAAATCATGGAAGTAAGCCAGCATAACAGAGCTAATATATGAATTGGAAGGAAGTGGTAGCAAAATACAAGAAGAATGCCAGTGACCGGAGGAACCAGGAGAGACGCTCGAGATGAAAGAGGTGCGGCAGGAAAGAACAGAAGGTGGCGGAAGAAGACCGGCAGGTAGAAAAGAGGTGGCGCAAAGGAAAGACCGGCAGGAAGATCACGAAGTGTAGGCAGGGAAGATCAGCGGTGGCATGATGAAACGCTGGAGCGCTGCGTAACACACTGAGATCCTCAGACGTCAATGGTGGATGTCAGGAAGCAGCAGCGGGGTTACAGAGTGCCAACTGCAGCCCATGTTAACCACCTCGAAGTCCCAAGTTCCTATTCCCTCACCCAGACGTGGTTATGAATGCGTAAGGGGAAGGCTTTCTTCACCAGAAACTCCAACCCCATGGACAGCCCAACCAAAATGGCTGACATTTAAGCTGATATGTGCTCTCATGGGCTTTTCCTTACCTCCGATCCTCCTCCAAAACACACCCATGCAGGGATACCTATGATAACTCAGTGCCTCTTTATATAAGTACTTTCTAATCAAGATCACATCCAAAACGCGGGGAAGGTGGTTTTCTTGGCAGGGAATGATTTTTAAGAAGAACTCATGATTTTAAGGCAAGTACAAAATGACTTTTTACTGAATAATGATTTTCAATATACTGAACTTTATTTCCTTAGCAGATGTCAATCAAAGGGGGGTGGCGGGTGGGTTGGCCTTTAAAAGTCCTCAGCAGAAGGCTGTAAGTAAAGGGGAGGGAGGTTGCTTACAGGGAGTCAAGAGAGGCTTTGGGAGTGTCATCAAAGGGGAAACAAAGCAATAGCTAGTCACACCATACCCTGGCCTGCCGCTGAAACTACTTTTCCAACCGGCTTCTCTGATGCGCACCGCCGTCCTGGTGTGGCTTTCTATCGCTCCTGGTGTCGTGGCCTGCTTGTAGTGAGCGCCAGGTTTGCCCTCAGCCTGCCCACCCCGCCATAAAGGTCCTCCCCCTTACTCTCACTAGAGATTGTGGACACACAGCAAGCGCAATAAAGCAATGGGGACATTCTTTTTGCTAGGTCTGGGAGTAGTAATGATCGAAAAAGCGCCCCTTTAAACGCCAAATGCACACTCTACCAACCATCCTTGCACTTCTCAGCCTGTAGTTTGAACAGCTCCTGACCACTTCCACGCTGCTGTGTATGGCTTTCATGAGCCATGGCATCAAGGGGTAGGCTGGTCCCCCAGGATAACGACAGGCACTCAACATCGCCACTGTTTATTTTCCTGGTCTGGGAGTAATTTCGCTGCTGCAAGCATTTAAAAGAGAGTAGTGTTTCCTGGAAGACGCGAGCGCTCATGAACCCTTCCTGGCCATCCAGTGGATCTGGTGAAAAACATCCCTTGTGATCCACCAGTGCTTGCATCCCCAAAAACCAGGCACCATGGATAAAGTACCCTTGCGTTCACGTACTGTGCACCTGGTGCTCTGGGGCCAAGATAGGGAATATGGGTTCCATCTCAGGCCCCTACACAGTTAGGAATCCCATTGCAGCAAAGCCCCATCCACTATCCCTGCACGTTTCCCAGAGTCAAAACTTTCGTAAGGCAGCAGCGTAACGATTGCTTTTGCTACTATGCATCCAGCAGCCCCACGGTAAGATTTCCCACTCCAAATTGATTCCGACTGACTGGTAGCTGTCCCTGGGGCGTTTTTTTTTGGGGCCCCCCAAGCTTTTCCCCAAGAGGGCTTTGCCACTCGGCTTCTGCAACTGTGAGGCTGCTCTCATGTTTAGTATCATGGCGTTTCATGGGCAGGGGGAAGCAAGTCACAAAGTTCAAAGAAAGTGCCTTTACGCATGCGAAAGTTTTTGCCAAGCCACTGGGAACCTCCCACACCTGCCAAAACTATGCGGTCCCACCAGTACTGTGCTTTTCCCGTGCCCAAATTCTGCGTTCAATGGGTAGAAGCTGCCCCATTACCAAGCATAAGCTCCAAAATGCGGTCGCCAACGGTTAGGGAGAAATCAGTCTCCAATGTCGTCATCATCTCATCGCTCTTGTCGGTGCGCTGCATAAGCTGCCGCCTCCTCCTCCTCCTCCTACTCCTCCTCCTACCCCTCTCCTCCTGAATTTGCAGTTTCAATGGCTCAGCATAGACAGCACAGAGTGCGCGTGGCTGTTTACAATTGCATATTATTTGTTACTGGTCCTCAGAGGGTCCATGTCTCAGCAGGGTCCATGTCAGCACGTCTGCTGCTGTGCTATGGCGTTTGCTCTCTTCACTCAGGAAAAAAGGCGTGAAATGTTGGCTGCTGCTTCACCGACAAGGAGGGGTGAGCCTGTACCCCAGCACCACCCAGCGACATATGTTGTATCCTGGTCCCACAGGCAACTGGGCTCTCAAACCAGGAGGAGTGGAACGTATGGTATAGGCTTGGAAACATGCTACCACCAGTAGCCACTGCTCCTTGCAAATGACGACTAGACGTGGGCCATGGACGCACAAAATCGATTTTAGAATCCTAGTGTGGACGCACCACTAAATCGATTTTATAAAATCGGTTTTATAAAATCGATTTAAACTAATTCGATTTAATCAGGTAGTGTAGACAAGGCCTAAGGAAGTGCAAATTGCAGATCCTTTGCTCTAGTTGAAGTGAATCCAGACCAACTGCTTACAGTACTATTGTATATCATGGATCAGGAATTATATTGGAAATGAGGAAAATCCATAATCCACAGGAAAAATACAGTTTGCACATTTACAATTTAGGGTCATACATTATGATCCCAGAGGAACTTTAGAGTAAGCTAGGAGGACATTATTATTAGAACTGGTCCAAATTATTTTGAAAAAACAAACAAAAACAAAACAAAACAGTGCAATCAAGAAATGTTGTTTCAAAGAAAGCAAAGGTTTTCAAAAAAATGTTTTGATTTCTTTGAAATTCCCCATTTTTTCAACAAAATTTCAGATGAAAAATTGGTATAATTTTTTAAAAATCTTTTCCCCAACAATTTTGATTTTTAATTTTCCAAAAAATTCATTTTGCCATTCAAATTTGTGATTGTGATTGAGTTTTGCCATGTTTTTGTGTAGAATTCTATGATTGGATGAGCATATCTATAAATAAGGAGAAACCATGTGAGTGGCTTCATTGTCAGAGTTAACTGCTGCTCTGTTTTGTTATGAGGTTTGAGGCTAGTCTGGGATAATTTATGTGAACGATCACCTGCTAATGAGGTTCTTTGTAGAGCTCCTGGGTGTTCCTCCCACATCCCAATCTTCGGGGAAAGAGAGGAGATTTTGAGCTGGCATTTATTTCACTGATCTTTGAAATTTGCAGCTTCTTGACCTTCCTTTTAGGGTTATGTCTTTCTGCCTGTGGCCTAGTGACAACGCATCCTTCCCTTCTCCTGTCCACTGAACACTGAAAAATTAACTAAACTAACCCTAAACTTCTGCTTTTGGGTCAAAAATTGGAATAATTTCAAATAAAAATGTTGAGATTTTTTCACTTGGAATAGAAAGTATAGATTTTTATTCCTTTTGACAGTTTTTGCTTGAAAACTGACAGGGTTTTTTGTGCTTGACAGGGCATTTCCAAATTTTGATATTTTGTTCTGTTTTGGACTGAAAATGATTTAGGAAATTTCTCATGAAATTAATGATTTGGCTGTTTGTGAGCAGCTCTACTTTTTATATATAATTCCTTTTTAAAAATCAAAAACAAAAACAAACTAAAAATGCTCCATAACGTACCTTTGGAAATTTGAAATCAATTTATTTTCTCCACCACTTTCATATTACACTGTGTCTACTTTTGTTCAGGGAGAGTGGCCATTGAGAATTCACCTCCTTTACGCCCAGCACATGAACCAGGTGGGTAGCATGTGCATCCAGAATCCCAAAAGGAGTAAATGATGGGTAAGGGTGGACAGAATTCTTTCAAAGTTTCAGCTGGCACTCCCCAGAAGAACTTCCATTTGGCTCAGCCTGAATTTCACTATATCCTGCACTATGTAGATGATGGTTTAAAAACCACAGTTTGTTCCTTTGTCTTTTGTGTTTGGCAACAACTCCTTATTTCTTTATCGTTTGGATTCAATGTTCATCTAAGTAATAAGCTAATACTCCTGGCATGAGTCAAATGTAGTAGAAGCAGGTTATATGCAAGCTTCCTAACACACCTCTGCAACACACAGCATCTCAGTCCCTTCTTCGGGTGTTTCTTGCTAGTCTAGTACAAAATAGCAGAGAGACTAATAAATCCGATCAGGGGTTCCTGAAGAGAGAATTCACTGCTCATCCCTTTGCTTACCTACCTAAGTACTTCTTTGACCCTCCTTTCTATTAGTATCTGAGCATGTCACATACAATAAGTTTGTCATCACAATGTGCTATGAAGTAGGGAAATACTATTCCCATTTTGGAGATGAGGATTTGAGGGTCAGAGAGATTAAGTGACAAGGACTCTGTCTCAAAACCAAGATCTGAATTAGAATATCTTGAGTCTGTGTTCTGTGCCTTGACAAAATCTCTCTGGGTCCCATGAAACTCTTCATCAATATTTAGTTTTATCATTATTTAACCGTTAGATTGTGGTAAGACCTAAAGGCTATGTCTAAGCTGAATCTCATTGTGCTAGGTTTTCTATGAGGCTAGAACATATAACAATGATAGTTTTATATTTCATTTGGGGCACAATCCAATACCCATTGAAGTCAATGGAAGCAAATGTAATGTCTCCCACTGACTTGAATAAACATTGGATAGTAAAGAGCTGAGCTGAAAGCATACAAGTGGTGAAATGTGGGAATTTTCAGTGAGTTTTTCATCCCCCTTCACTAAAACTAGCATATTAATACCAGGTAAATTGTTTCAAGGAAGCTAACTTACTATATCACGTGATACACAAGAGAATCTAGATAAAAAAAATCCCCTAGTCTTAGAAATAAAGTGATATTTTGTCATGAATGGAGAAGTTTCTATTCTCTTAAGTCTTACAAACAAGTAAAAATAAGGTGAAGATTATTCATTCTCTAATATGACTTTGTCCTTGATAAATACACTGATTGTACATTGTATTTATCATATTTCAAAGACAAACCTGAAGCATTCATTTCTGCCGTCTTCTCAGCATAGAGGAAGAGCTGAAATTGCTAAAATGAGTGAGCTTGAAAATTTCATTTCCTATGGTGCACTTTCTTAGATAAGATGCACTAAAAATGAAGATGTCAGTCTGACTAGGAGCTCAACCATGGTTTTGCCATGAGACTTCATCAAGGGATAGTGTGTTACTGCACTGCCCCAGAACATACTGGAAGCAGATTGTGATTCTCCCAATCACAATCTGTTTCCATCTGCCACGTGTTCTGAGGAGGAAGTATCCTGTGTCAGGTCTATACATGATGCAGCATTATGTCACCCTGTGCACTGGTGCAGCTATACTAGCCAGCAAGTTGGGATGCTGGAGCCAAAGCTCTATACAGTGCCTGTGTAACCCATACACCTTCAAGGTGTGGTGTTCTGTCCCATCTAGTGGCACTGAGTCCACTTAGAGAGACTTAAAATGAGTCTGTTCTACAGCCTTACCTAAGAGCCAATTGGCTTGTAGCTCATGCTGTCGAGACTTATGCACTAAGCTCCAGAGGTCCCAGGTTTGATCCTGTCTGCTGACAAGCAGGGTCTGTTGGTGTTACATTTGCCCTCCTGCCTGTCCCCTTGTGCCACAATTCAAGACAGGCCATTAGCTGAGTAATTGCTGGAAGCTGAGCAAGAGTGGATCTCAGGGCAGGTCTACACTGCGACTTTAAATCGGTTTAATGGCCGATATACCGATTTAACACTGTATCCGTTCACATGACGTTGTCATTAATATCGAGT
>NW_027427611.1:0-6520 GCF_003597395.2 Chelonoidis abingdonii | reverse complement strand
CAGCCATGCACACTGTCCCCCTACCCCACCCACCATAGCCCCCAGCCAGCGATGCACACGCTCCCCTTCCACCTGCCCCCCATAGCTTCCAGCCAGTGATGCACACGCTCCCCCTCCACCTGTCCCCCCATGGCCCCCAGCCAGCCATGCACACGCTCCCCCCTCCACCTGCCCCCCATGGTCCCCAGCCAGCCATGCACACGCTCCCCCTCCACCTGCCCCCCATGGCCCCCAGCCAGCCATGCACATGCTCCCCCTGCCTGCTCACCCTCACTGTGGCCCCCTTCCCAGCAGCCATCTGCAGTTTTCTACCTCCACACGCCTGCACAGACTCACCCCCAGGCACAAGCATGCAGCCTCACCCACTCCCATTTGTGGCCTGCCTCCCCAGTCACTGCCAGCACCCTCCTCCTCACACCAGCGCGTGCCCCCAGCCGTGCGCACCTTCACCTCCATGCATCTGACGAAGTGGGTATTCACCCACGAAAGTTCATGCTCCAAAACGTCTGTTAGTCTATAAGGTGCCACAGGATCCTCTGCTGCTTTTACAGATCCAGACTAACACGGCTCCCCTCTGATACTTCACCTCCATGTGCTCTCAGGCACCATCTTGTGCCAGTGCAGAACCGCTGGGTCACAGGCCCCACACAGTGTGCGTCTGCATTACCTGGCCCTGCCACGAGAGGGCTCCCTGCACCCCCCAAGGAAGGGTGCTGGTGCTCAGCGGCTCTTCCGCCCCCTCCCCCAGGTTCTCCTGCACTGCCTTTGCCTTTGGACAAACAGGCTCCGGAAAGACCTACACGTTAATGGGATCCTTAGCCCAGGTGAGAGCCCCTTCTCGGGGGCAAACCAACAGCCATGCTGAGCAGGTACTGCAACCAGCACCTCCTGGATCACGAGCCCCGTCCCCTCCCAGCAGGGGGCGCTGTGGGGAGTGGGCTGGTTGTACAGGGAAGCTCCCAGTTACCCCGACCCCTCCCAGCAGGGGCGCTGTGGGGCATGGGGCAGGGCGCTGGCTGTGGGGGGAAGCTCCCAGAAACCCCAGCCTCTCCCAGCAGGGGGCACTGTGGGGCGTGGGGCAGGGCGCTGGCTGTGGGGGGAAACTCCCAGTTACTCTAGCCCCAGCCTCTTCCAGAGGGATTGGGCGCTGTGGGGTTGGGAGGCGCTGGCGTGGGGGAAGCTCCCAGTTACCCCCAGCCCTCCAGGCATGGAGAGCGCTGTGGGGAGTGGGGCAGGGCGCTGTGCGGGAAACTCCCGTTTACCCCGACCCCTCCAGCAGGGGCGCTGTGGGGCATGGGGCAGGGCCTGGGCGTGGGGGGAAGCTCCAGAACCCCAGCCTCTCCCAGCAGGGGGGGCTCTGGTGGGTGCGTGGGCTCAGGGGGCCGCTTGGCTGTGGGGGACTCCCAGTTACCTCTAGCCCCAGGCCTCTCCAGCGAGGGCGAGTGGGGCGTGGGGCAGGGCGGGCTGTGGGGGAGCTCCCAGGTTACCTCACCCTCCGCAGCGGGGCGGTGTGGGTGTTGGGGTGCTAGTGGGAGTGGGCAGGGGCTGGTGTGGGGGGGAAATCCCGTTACCCCGACCCCTCCCAGCAGGGGCGTCTGTGTGGGGCATGGGGCAGGGCGCTGGCTGTGGGGGAAGCTCCCAGTTACCCCGGCCCTCCAGCAGGGGGCGTCTGTGGGGGTGGGTGGCTGTAGGGGGGACGCTCCAGAAACCCCAGCCCTCTCCCAGCAGGGGGCACTGTGGGGCTGGGGCAGGGCTGGCTGTGGGGGAAACTCCCAGTTCTCTAGCCCGCCTCTCCAGCAGGGCATGTGGGCGTGTGCCGCAGGCGCTGGCTGTGGGGGAACTCCAGTTACTCTAGCCCAGCCTTCTCCCAGCAGGGGCGCTGTGGGCGTGGGGCAGCGGCGCTGGGCTGGGGGAAGCTCCCGTTCCCCAGCCCCTTCCAGCAGGGGGCGCTGTGGGGAGTGGGGCCAGGGCGCTGGTGTGGGGGGAGCTCCCAGTTACCCCAGCCCCTCCAGCGGGGGCGCTGTGGGTGTGGGGCAGGGCGCTGGTGGGGGGAAACTCCAGTTACTCCAGCCCCAGCTTCTCCCAGCAGGTGGCGCGTGGGGAGCGGGAGGGTGCTGGGCTGGGGGGTGGTTCTCGTTTCCTGCTGGCAGGGGGTGGAAGCTCAGGCACCCTGCCATTGGCTTTTCCAAGACTTTCCCCTCTCTGCAGAGCAAGGGGCAGCCAGCGATCCCCTACCTCGGGGGGCTGATGCAAAGGGCTTTGCAAGGGCTTGTGTGTCTCTGGGCAGACGCAGCGCTACAGACCCGATGTCTCATCCTCAGCGCTCTGTATGTGGAGATTAACAATGAGCAGGTAGGACCACCCTGTCTGGACAAAGAGCTGCAGGACCTATGCCCCCAGCCATGCGCAGGGCTGGCTTGATGAGCACCAGACAGACCTGTCCCTGCCCCCCTACCTTCTCTGCGACAGCCCTTCCTGCTCACCCGTTGTCCTCCTGGCTTTCTGGGCTCCATTCCCACCTGCCCTGCGTCTCTCTCCTCTGTCCAGGTGAGAGACTGCTGACACCAGGGCCACCAGGCCCTGCCGTGCGTGGAGTAAAACCAGGGCTTCTACATTGAACCTGCTCATGGGGAGTTTGGGAGCTGGAGGCCATCATGGACCTGCTGCAGGAAGGGTCCGCACAGGTGTCTCCAGCCTTGCAGGGCGCTGGGGGGGCACAGGCAGGACCCCCCACAGGGCTCTGCAGCCATGGGCAAGGAAGCCCGTGGCAGAAGGGGCCCCGTGGCCAGGTGGGAGTGAATTCCCTTTGCTGCGCCAGTGGTGGGGAGCTGCCCTCCCCGAGGCACCCGCCCGGTTCCTGCCTTGCCTGTGCCGGAGCTTTCCGCCTGCACCAGGGCATCACTCTAGCCTAGGTCGTCAGCTGTTTTCCAGGCAGGACTGGGCAGCTGGGGGCACTGAGGGAAGAGGTCCATCTCCTGTCTGGAGCTGCAGAGGGCCCCCCAAACGAGTCAGGCACTGGGAGTGCAGGTTCTGCAGAGGGTGGAGGCCAGCGCCCAGGGCAGGGCGTTTAACCTTTTCGCCTGGCTCTGAATTGCCGCCGCCTCCTGTCCCAGGCACCCGAAGGCGCGGAGCGACGCGTCATGCACTGAATGGGCAATCTCGAGCCGCGCAGCCTGCCTTGCTGCCATCCGCATCCGCCGAAGGCTGTGAGTCACTCGCGTCCCGCACACACGGTCTTGGGGGCCATGGCATAGGCGCCCACCCTGTTCCCGGGGGTCAGCTGCATTGCAGCTTGGGGAGGTCCTAGGGGCACAAGGGAGGCAAATGGGCACTGGCCTGAAAGGCATTCATTTGCTACTGCCCTGTGTGTTGACCCTCAGGGCTGCTCTGTGTGATGCCTGTCTAGGCAGCCTGGTGCTTCTCCCTTTGCTGGGCTCGTAGAGCCTGCACTGGAGACCCCAGGTGCGCAGGGCAGGCTGCCTGGCTGGTGTCCCTAAAGGCCATGGAGCAGGACACGTGTGAGCTACGGTATCCCTCCTCCCCAAGATGAGCCCAGACCCCAGCTCGCGCCGGCAAGCGTGCTCTGCTTCGTGGACCTGGCTGCACGAGAGGTGTTGAAGGCACCGGCTCAGCTGGGGGAGCGCTTAGTGGAGGCAGCAACATCAACCGCATTTCTGGCTCTGGGTAAGGCCTGCAGCCGGGCAGAAGAGAGGAGCCAGGCGTGCCAGCACCCCCAGCTGGCATGCAAGCTCGGCTGTCGCCTTGAGGCTTTTTGAGCGCCAAGGCAAGTGTTGACGGGCTGTCCTTCCGCAGGGCACTGCATCTCTCTGCTGGTGGACCCCGCGGGAGCGGGTCACATCCCGTACAGGGACAGCAAGCTCATCGGCTGCTGGCCGAGTCCCTGGGGCGGATCCGGATTCACACTCATGGTAGGAGCCTGGCTCCCCTTGTACGGAAGGGCTGGGTGAGGCCTGGAAGCCGCAGCCCCACAGGTGCAGAGCTGGAATGGGGATCTGTCAATCACACTGCAGGCTGGTGGGCGAGCCAGGACTAGAACCTAGGAGTCTGGGTCCTGCTGAAGCCAGTTAGGCCGGGCCACAGGGAGAGAACTCTCACCAAAGCCCTCTCTGTCTGAGGGCCCTCCAGGAGCTGCTCCTCAGCCTCGTTCCCTTGTCCGCAGGTTGCCTGATCTCGCCCTCCTTGCGTGCCTCCCGAGACACTGCGCACACTGCGCTTCGCTGGCAGGGCAAGAGTCACCACCAAGCCTGTGGCACAAAGCGTAAGGCCAGAGGTTCTGAACACAAGGCACGGCCACTGTGGGTCAGACCTGGAGCCCAGTTGTCCTGTCTCTGACAGACGCGCAATGCCAGAGGTGCTTCAGGAATGGACAGAGCAGGTATTATCGAAGTGATCCTGCCATTCTGGCGTCCAGTCCTGCTTCTGGCCAGTTGTGTGGTTTAGGACACCACAGCATAGGTTGTGTGTCCCTGCCCAGCCTTGCAAAACAGTGTTAATGGGCCTAGCCTCCAGGAACTCATCTTGTTCTCTTTTTGCACCCAGTTTCTCTTGGCCTTCACAACATCTGAAATTACGTTCGCTGCATCCCAGCGGCAGGGCCCCCTTGTGGCCAGGGCCCTTTCCCGAGTTGTGGGCCCTCCCCTCTGTCACGGAGTCACGGGCGATGCTCTGGAACTGCTCCCACTAAGCAGTCAGGACTTTGGAGCCTCCCTCTCCTTGGAGCAGACTTTTCAGGGCAAGAAGCTCACACATCTTCACCTCCTGGGCTCTCCTTGGAGCATTCGCATCCTCTGCCCCCTCGTGGGTTCCACAGTGAGCCCACCCAGGCGGGGTCCTGGGGAAGCCACAGGTCCTGCACCCCCGCTTTGCAGTCAGACGGTGACTTTAGCCAGCAAACAGAGGTTTATTCGATGACAGGAAACAGGGTCTAAACAGAGCTTTATAATAACAGCGAACCAGACCCCTCGGGGGTCCATTCTGGGGGGCAGTGAGCCAGAACCCTAGGTTTGCCTTCACTCCTTGTCCCAGGCAGCTCCAGACTAACCTCCCTCCAGCCCCTCCTCTCTGCTTGCTCCTTTCCCGGCCAGGAGGTCCCTGATCCTTTGTCTCAAACTTTCAGCTGGCACTTTGCAGAGGAGGGGCCCAGGCCATTCAGTTGGCTAGGAGGCAGACTATGTAAGTGCACGGCTTTTAGGGGCACTGGCCCCTTCCTCTGTAGCAATCACACACCCTTATCCCACCACCAAGATACTTAAGAACTGCCTAGGGGACACTGAGGCACCAACACAGTGTTCAGAGCAAACATTAAGAACAGTCCCAGTTTGTCACACACTCTAAGCCTTGTGCCTTTGATTTCCCAGATTTCCCAGGAGAAGCTGTTGCGAAGTTTGGAGCAAGAAATCCAGGCCCTGCGGGAGGAAAACCTCTCCCTGCGCCAGCAGCTGTGGCTGCCCAGGATACTGGGCGGGAGCACAGCCACCCACACAGCTCCCACACGTGCGTGCAGCTGGGGGCGGGGCAGGGCTGGGGATTAGAGGGATCCAGGGCTGCCCTGGGGGACAGGAGTGGGGAGCCTGCAGAGGGGCACCATGGGCTTGTGCACCAGAGAAATATGTGACCTGCCACCCTCCAGGCCCTGGCCCAAGTGCAGATGCAGCAGCTGGGCTCCAGTTGTCACCCATCTCATCTTCCTTGCAGAGCTGTCCGAGTGCCAGGAAGAGAGCCATGCCCCTGGGCAGAGAGGAGCCCCGAGGAGAGCACCCAGCTTGGCCCGGCGCAGCCTATATGGCCTCCTGCAGGAGTTTGTGCTGGAGAACGAGCAGCTTAGGTAGCAACAGGACGTTCCCCCTCCTGGGCTGACCCCTGGGAGACTCAACTCCTGGCGGGGGGACCAGCCCCACACCTCCCTCAAGCCCTGATGTGCGGGTGAGCCCGGGCATGGCCTGGTACCTAGCACAGAGGTCACTGGCAAAGCGATGCATCCTACACATATGGGGTGGGCAGGGCCGTGCCGTGTGTTCCGCAGCCACCTCAAGCCAGCTGCTATCCTGCGGCAGGCAGTGAGGCCCAGCTCCTCCCAGGCTGGGCTCAGGGAAGTGGCACCCCAGCCTAGCTCCCCCAGGCAAGTGCCTTTCCCCTGGCCCGGGGGCAGTGAGCAGCTGGGAGCCGCTGTCTTGGCACAGGGATCCAAGCCAGAGATGCCCCCACCTCGGCACAGGGGCTCACCCTCAGGCCAGGCGGCTGGGCTGTCCCCGGCACAGACTCACCAGACACTCCACAACACCCACCCAGGCTCTGCCTGCCTCCCCGCCTCTTGCTGCAGAGTCCCTGCCATGCCCGACTCTCTGCGACTCCAAGAACCACCACCAACCCTTCTCCATGCCTGGAAGAGCCCCCAGCAGCTTGCAGGCTGCCCCAGCTCAGTCCCCCAACCTGGGCCTGGAACCCCAAAAGATCAGGACTGCTGGGCCGGGTGAATGAGCCAGATCTTGCTCCTCCTGGC
>NW_027427610.1:0-1512 GCF_003597395.2 Chelonoidis abingdonii | reverse complement strand
ACAGAAACCTGGTGGAATGAGGATAATCAATAGGACACAGTAATACCAGGGTACAAAATATATCGGAAGGACAGAACAGGTTGTGCTGATGGGGAAGTGCGAACTATATGTGAAAGAAAGCATAGAATCTCTAGGGATAGTAATTCCATGCATGAAAAATAAGAATATAGCAGTAGGGCTATATTACAGACCATCTGACCAGGATGGTGTTAGTGATTCTGAACTGCTCAGGGAGTTTAGAGAGGCTATTAAAATAAAAAACTCAATAATAATAATAACGGGGGATTTCAACTACCCCCAGATTGACTGGGTACATATCACCTCAGGAAGGATGCTGAGAAAAAGTTTCTTGATACCTTAAATAACTGCTTCTTGGAGCAGCTAGTCCTGAAACCCACAAGAGGAGAGGCAATTCTTGATTTAGTCCCAAATGGAGCAGAGGATCAGGTCCAAAAGGTGAATATAGCTGGACTGCTAGGTAATAGGAACCATAATATAATTAAATTTAACATCCCTGTGGTGGGGAAAACTCCACAGTGGCCCAACACTGTAGCATTTAATTTCAGAAAGGCAAACTATATAGAAATGAAGAGATTAGTGAAACAGAAATTAAAAGGTACAGTACCAAAAGTAAAATCCCTGCAAGCTGCGTGGAAACTTTTTAAAGACACCATAATAGAGGCTCAACTTTAATGTATACCCCAAATTAAAAAAAACAGAGAGAACCAAAAAAGAGCCACTGTGGTTAAACAACAAAGTAAAAGAAGCAGTAAGAGGCAAAAAGGCATCCTTTAAAGTGGGAGATAAATCCTAATGAGGAAAATAGACAAGAGCATAAACTCTGGCAAATGAAGTATAAAAATATAATTAGAAAGACCAAAAAAGAATTTGAAGAACAGCTAGCCAAAGACTCCAAAAGTAAATAGCAATTTTTTTTAAATACATCAGAAGCAGAAAGCCTGTTAAACAATCAGTGGGGCCACTGAACTATAGAGATGCTAAAGGAGCACTCAAATATAATAAGGCCATTGCAGAGAAACTAAATGAATTCTTTGCATCAGTTTTCACTGTTGAGGATGTGAGGGAGATTCCCAAACCTGACCCATCCTTTCTGGGTGACAGATCTGAGGAACTGTCCCAAAGTGAGGTGTCATTAGAGGAGGTTTTGGAATAAATTGATAAACTAAACAGTTATAAGTCTCCAGGACCTGATGGTATTCACCCAAGAGTTCTGAAGGAACTCAAATGTGAAATTGCAGGACTCCGACTGTCATCTGTAATCTATCATTTAAATCAGTTTCTGTATCAAATGACAGGAGGATAGCTAATGTGATGCCATTTTTAAAAAAAGGGCTCCAGAGGTGACCATGGCAACCACAGGCCAGTCAGCCTCACTTCAGTACCAGACAAACTGGTTGAAACTATCGTAAAGAACAAAATTGTCAGACACATAGATGAACATAATTTGTTGGGAAATAGTCAACATGGTTTTTGTAAAGGGAAATCATGCCT
>NW_027427609.1:0-1022 GCF_003597395.2 Chelonoidis abingdonii | reverse complement strand
GAGGAGAAGGAAGAGGAGAGGACCACCTGCTGCTGGGAGACCACGTGAAGACCACTGTGGAGGGGGCTTTTCTGGACTGTCTTTTTTTGAACTGTGCTCTTGTGGTGGGGGTTTGGACTGTGTTTGTTGGGACACCAAGGGTGTGGCTTGGAGCCTACCCCCGGTCCATCCGTGACCCCCTTCGCCCCCACCACCATTGTTGCCCCCTCCACCACCCCCGCTGGCTGTTTTCCTTCTGCCTCGGCCTCCTGCCTCTGGGACTGAGCTGCTCGCCTGGCTCACCACGCCCGCTTCCATCATTTGGGCCTGCAGCAGCAGCAGCTCATCATTGACTCTTTGGCGCAAGTGCCCGTGAGCGCACCCCCCCCCAAGACTGACCCCTTTCCTTTGCCACATTTGTCCGCTCCACCTATTTCCCTCTGTGGCCCTGATAGTTCTGCCCCAACCCTGCAGCTGTCCCCGTGGTCCCTCTACCCATTCCCAGCTCGCCCTTTCTCCCCCCCGCCTTGTGCTCCCCCAGCCCTGATTGGTCCCTCCCCTCGTGCGCCCACGCCCTCTCCCATGTGCTTGTGCCCTTCCCCATTTGGTTTCCCCTTATTCACTGCACCCCCCCCTCTGCCGTTGTCCCCTCTGATCCCCTAGTGCAACTAGGGGAGCCGGAGCTCCCCTCTGCGTCGGTGTCCTGAAACCCTCCCACCCCTAGGTCCTTGGTTGCTCCCCACGCCCCTTTAGCCTTCCCATTCTGGTGCCCTCCTTCCCTCCCTGCAGCCTAGCGGGGAAGGGTGGTCGCCTCCTGTCCTTCCCCTCCCCTCGTTGTTTGTCCCCTTCCCCACTCTCGTTATGGCGGGGGATGTGGCGGGGAGACCCCTCGCAATGCTCCCACTGCCCCTCCTCCACCTGCCCCCGTGTCTGCTGCCCTAGCCTCTACCTCGACCGCCGCTGCCGATCCACCTACCACCGATCCTGCTGGGGCACTGGCAGTGGCGAGTACTGGAGAGACCTCCGCTGCTGCCACGTCCCTC
>NW_027427608.1:0-2017 GCF_003597395.2 Chelonoidis abingdonii | reverse complement strand
TAGCTCCGGGAATCCCTTAACCCTTGGGCCCCTAGCCCTAACTCCAGGACGCCCTTAACCCTGGGGCCTCTAGCCTTAGCTCTGGGAAGCCCTTAACCCTGGGGCCTCTAGCCTTAGCTCCAGGAGGCCCTTAACCCTGAGGGCCCCTAGCCCTATCTCTGGGAGGTCCGTAACCCTGGGACCCTTAGCCTTAGCACTGGGAATCCCTTAACCCTGTGGCCCCTAACCTTAGCTCTGGGAATCCCCTAACCCTGGGACCCCTAGCCTTAGATCCTGGAGGCCCTTAACCCTGGGGCCTCTAGCCTTAGCTCTGGGAGGACCTTTACCCCGGGGCCCCTAGCCCTAGCTCCGGGAATCACTTAACCCTGGGGCCCCTAACCTTAGCTCCGGGAATCCCTTAACCCTGAGGCCCCTAACCTTAGCTCTGGGAATTTCTTAAACCTAGGGCCCCTAGCCCTAGCTCCAGGATACCCTTAACCATAGGGCTCCTAGCCCTAGCTCCGGGAAGCCCTTAACCCTGGGGCCTCTAGCCTTAGCTCCAGGAGGCCCTTAACCCTGAGGGCCCGTAGCCCTTACTCCGAGAGGTCCTTAGCCCTGGGGCCCTTAGCCCTAGCACTGGGAATCCCTTAACCCTGTGGCCCCTAACCTTAGCTCTGGGAATCCCCTAACCCTGGGACCCCTAGCCTTACCTCGGGGAGGCCCTTTACCCCGGGGCCCCTAGCCCTAGCTCCGGGAGGCCCTTAACCCCAGGTCCGCTAGCCCTCTCTCCAAGAGGCCTTTAACCCCGGGGCCCTTAGCCTTAACTCGGAGAATCCCTTAACCCTCGGGCCCCTAGCTTTAGATCCTGGAGGCCCTTAACCCTGGGGTACCTAGCCCTAGCTCCAGGAGGCCCTTATCCCTGGGGCCCCTAGCCCAAGCTCCGGGAGGCACTTAACCCTGGGGCCCCTAACCTTAGCTCCGGGAGGCCCTTAACCCTGAGGCCCCTAGCCCTAGCCCCGGGAGGCCCTTAATTCTGGGACCCCTAGACCAAGCTCTGGGAGGTCCTAAACGCCAGGGCCCATGGCCCTAGCTCCGGGAGGCCCTTAACGCCGGGGACCCTCGCCCTAGCTCTGGGAATCCCTGATCCCTGGGGCCTCTGTCCCTAGCTACGGGAGGCCCTTAAGCCTGGGGCCTCTAATCTTAGCTCCGGGTGGTCCTTAACCCTGGGGCCTCTAGCCTTAGCTCCGGGAGGCCCTTAACCCTGGGGCCTCTAGCCTTAGCTCCGGGAGGCCCTTAACCTTGGGGCGGGTACCCTTATCTCCGGGAGGCCCTTAACCCTCAGGGCCCCTAAGCCTAACTCTGGGAGGCCCTTAACCCGAGGGCCCCTAGCCCTAGCTCCAGGAATTCCTTAACCCCGGGGCCCCTAACACTAGCTCCGGGAATCCCTTAAGCCCGGGGCTCTAAGCCCTAGCTCCGGGAGGTCCTTCACCTCGGGGCCCTAGCCCTAGCTCTGGAGGCCCTTAAACGTGGGACCCCTAGACATAGCTCCGGAGGCCCTTAACCCCGGGGACCCTAACCCTAGCTCTGGGAGGCCCTTAACCCCGGGGACCCTAACCGTAGCTCCGGGAATCACTTAACCCTGGGGCCCCTAAGCTTAGCTCCAGGAATCACTAAACCCTGGGGCCCCTATCCCTAGCTCCGGGAGGCCCTTAACCCTGGGACCCCTAACCTTAGCTCAGGGAAGCCCTTAACCCTGCGGCCTCTAGCCTTAGCTCCGGGAGGCCCTTAACCCTGGGGCCCGTACCCTTAGCTTCGGGAGGCCCTTAACCCTGGGGCCCCTAAGCTTAGCTCCGGGAGGTACTTAACCCCGGGTCCGCTAGCCCTATCTCAGACAGGCCCTTAACCCCGGGGCCCCTAGTCCCAGCTCTGGGAATCCCTTAACCCCGAGGCCCCTAACCTTAGCTCCGGGATGCTCTTAACCTCGGGTCGCCTAGCCCTAGCTCCGGGAGACCCTTAACCCCAGGGCCCCTAGCCCTAG
>NW_027427607.1:0-1092 GCF_003597395.2 Chelonoidis abingdonii | reverse complement strand
CTGGGGATGAGATAAGAGGGTAGCAAAAAAAAAAAAAAAAAAATGGGTATGTCTGTCCCTGGTCTATGATAGAGTTTAAACCATTGATAGCACCAGTGCAGCTGCACTATTGTTTAAAACCAGGTAAGTAGTTCTCGCTGATCCTCACCCTCTTTATAAAAAGGCACAATTCTGGTGCCTGAGAAAGACCCTTATAACCACCTTATGACAAAAAAAACCCTTCATGCATAGAGGGTAATGGCCAACTGGGAAAAATGAAAGCTTATCACAAAAGAGAAAGAAAAAATTACACAGAAACGCAGCCCAGTAGCTCCTAATGAGAGAAATGTTTCTTGAAGTTCACCACACTAGTAATGCTAGCTAGGGATTCAGCTGGGAAATGACAGAAATATTTTATACACTGTACAGGGACAAGTTTGAGACAATTTTTAAGTGATACAATGTTGTAAACTAATCCTGACAAAGCCACTAATTTATCACATGTCCACAAGCAGACTTGTTTTTGCGTCAGTCAAGCTGAAAATTCAATTGGGCTTTACTGCCCAAGATGGGCAGTAAGTTACACATATAGTAGACCAGGGGTCAGCAACCTACAGCACGAGTGCCAATTTTTAATGGCACGCCGAGGTCCCAGCCACCAGCCCCACTCAGCCCGCCGCCAGCCTGAGCGAATGGAACCGCAGGCTGGCAGTGGGCTGAGCAGGCCGGTGGCTGAGACCCCAGCTGGCAAGGGGCCAGCAGCCGGAACCGAAACCCAGCCGGAACCCAGAGCTGGCCTATGCTGGGGCGCAGCGCACTCCCAGCTGGGGAAGTGGAGAGGGGCCTACTGGCTGCCGGAACTCTTCTGCAGGCTGGCACTGGCGGCTGAAGCAGCAGGCAAGTGAAAGGGGCCGGCGGGCAGTGCAGTGGAGGTGTCCGCATCCCAGCCTGTCTTGCTGCCCTATCTCGCCACTGTGCCGTCCCTGCGGCCCCTGAGGGAAGGGAGTGGCAGGCCAGAGGGTCTTCTGAAGGGCCAGCTCCAGCATTTCTGCCACCCAGAGTAGCAAAAAAAAAAAAAAAAAAGCTGCGATCGCGATCTGCGGCAGCTCTACC
>NW_027427606.1:0-1763 GCF_003597395.2 Chelonoidis abingdonii | reverse complement strand
TCTAGTCTGACCTCCTGCACAATGCAGGCCACAGAATCTCACTCACTCACTCCTGTAACAAACCCCTAACCTATGTCTGAGTTATTGAAGTGCTCAAATCATGGTTTAAAGACCTCAAGGTGCAGAGAATACTCCAGCAAGTGACCCTTGCCACACAGTGCAGAGGAAGGCGAAAACCTCCAGGGCCTCTGCCAATCTGCCCTGGAGGAAAATTCCTTCCTGACCCCAAATATGGCAATCAGCTAAAACCTGAGCATGTGGGCAAGAATCATCAGACAGCACCCAGGAAAGAATTCTCTGTAGTAACTCAGATCCCACTCCATCTAACATCACATCACAAACCACTGGGCATATATACCTGCTAATAGTCAAAGATCAATTGCCAAATTATTTGCCAAACTTAGGCTATGTCATCATACCATCTCCTCCATAAACTTATCAAGCTTAGTCTTGAAGCCAGATATGTCTTTTACCCCCACTACTCCCCTTGGAAGGCTGTTTCAGAACTTTGCTCCTCTAATAGTTAGAAACTTTTGTCTAATTTCAAGTCTAAACTTCCCAGTGTCCAGTTTATATCCATTTTTTCTTGTGTCCACATTGGTACTAAGCTTAACAATTCCTCTCCCTCCCTGATATTTATCCCTCTGATATATTTATAAAGAGCAATCATATCCCCCCTCAGCCTTCTTTTGGTTAGGCTAAACAAGTCAAGCATACTCATAGCTGAAGATTCCCATCACTGCATCTCATCCTATGTGAGTAGGTGGTAGGTCCTTTGCTGTGGGGTGGGGGGAGGCTAGAGGATCAACTCTTTCCCCTCATCCATCTTTCTCTGTTCCTTTAAAAAACATTTTAAAATATTGTTATGCCAAGGTGCTTTTCTACTTTTGATCACTATTACTTACTTGGATAGCTATTTCCTTCCCTCCCAACACCGCATTGCCTTTTGCCCTTTATCACCCTATCAGTGCGGACACCTTGACTATTAGAATTTTTTGTGTTGATCTTTTAGAGGGCGGTCTTTTAGATAAATGTGTTTCAGTGCTTTTCAGATTGTTTTACTGTGATGTACAGGATCTCAAGACCTACAGGACGGAGGCTAGCAATGCTTTATAAATAGCATTGTTCTTGCTTCTTCTTTCTTGTTCTAGCTGCTGTTCCTGGCTCTGAAGTGCTAACAGAAGTAAAAACATGCCTTTGGTAGCCAAGTCAGCAGATATGACTCTCTGGCCTGAAAGGGGCCCAGTTCTGCTTAGGATAGGTGGCTGCTGCTCCCATGAAAGTCCTGTGGCAGCCATGCTACTAAAGCTCCCTCGGCTGACCTTTGGCCCCTAAACCTAGAATCCATGTTAAGATGTACAAATAAGTGCCAGTGCCAGTCACATTAACACCACCTTATACCGAAAACCCACTGACTGCTATGCCTACCTTCATGCCTCTAGCTTCCATCCCGGACACATCACACCATCCATCCTCTACAGCCAAGCACTGAGGTACAACCGCATTTGCTCCAATCCCTCAGACAGAGACCAACACCTACAAAATCTCCACCAAGCATTCTCAAAACTACAATACCCGCACGAGGAAATAAGGAAACAAATCAACAGACCCAGAAGCCTCCTGCTTCAAGACAAGCTCAAGAAAGAAACCAACAGAACTCCACTGGCCATCACCTACAGTCCTCAGCTTAAACCTCTCCAACACATCATCAGTGATCTACAGCCCTTCCTGGACAATGATCCCTTACTTTCACAGACCTTGGG
>NW_027427605.1:0-4930 GCF_003597395.2 Chelonoidis abingdonii | reverse complement strand
GGTTAAGGGGACCCTGGAAATGGGGTTTTAGGGCCTCTGGTGTTAGGGGCCCTTGAAATGGGGTTTTGGGGCCTGTGGTGTTAGCTGCCCATGGATATGGGGATTTGGGGCCCCTGGAGTTATGGGCCCTTGGAAATTGGGTTTGGGGGCCCCAGGGGTTAGGGGCCCCTTTATATGGGGAATTGGGGCCCCTGATGCTTGGGGCCCCTGAAAATTGGGTTTTGGGGCCCCTGTTTTGTGGGCCCCTGGAAATGGGGATTTGGGGCCCAGGAGTTAGGGGCCATTGGAAATGAAGCATTGGGGCTCCTGGAAATGTGGTTTTGGGGCCCCTGGTGTTAGGGGCCCCTGGAATTGGGGTTTTGGGGCTCCAGGGAAAATGTGTTTTGGGGCACCTGGAAACGGGGTTTTGGGGCCCCAGGTGTTAGGGGCTCCTGGAAATAGGGTTCTGTGTCCCCAGGGGTAAGGGGACCCTGGAAATGGGGTTTTGGGGCCCTAGGGATTAGGCGCCCTTGGATATGGGGATTTGTGGCCCATGGAGTTTGGGGGCCCTGGAAATGGGGTTTTGGGACCCCTGGCTTTAGGGGCCCCTTGAAATGGGGTTTTGGGGCCCTTGGTGTTAGCTGCCCCTGGTTATGCGGATTTGGGGCCCCTGGGGTTAGGGGGCCCTGGAAATGGTGTTTTGGTGCTCCTGGGGTTTGGGGCCCCTGGAAATGGGGTTTTGGGGATCCTGGTGTTTGGAGCCCATGGAAATGGGGGTTTGCGGCCTCTAGGGTTAAGGGCCCTTGAAATAGTGTTTCAGGGCCCTTGGTGTTGGTGGCCCCTGGATATGTGGGTTGGGGTCCCAGGGGTTTGGAGGCCCTGGAAATGTGTTTTGGGGCCCCCAGGTTAGAGGCCCCTGGAAATGGGTGTTTGGAGCCCCCAGGGGTAGGGGCCCCTGGAAGCTAACCCACAGCTGCAACAACCCCATTTCTAGGGGCCCCCAAACTCCTGGGGGCCCCATCCACATATCAGGGGCCCTAACACCAGGGGCCCAAAAACCCCATTTCCAGGGGCCTCTAACACCAGGGGCCCGCAAAACCCGTTTCCCCGGGACCCTTACCCTGGGTGACAAAATCCCATATCCAGGGGCAGCTGACACGGGGCCAAAACACATATGAAGGGGCTCCTAACACAGGGACCCACCCCCATTTCCCCAGGGGCTCCTAACCTTGGGCCCCAAAACCCATTGAAGGGGCCCCTAACACAGGGGGCCCCAAAACACAAATTTCCAGGGGCCCTTAACACAGGGGCCCCAAAAAAACATTTTCGAGGGGCCTAAAAGCCCATTTCCAAGGCCCCTAACCCCTGGGGCCCCAAAACCCCATTTTCCAGGACCCCTACCACAGGGGGCCCAAACCTCATTTCCCGGGGTCCCAAACACCAGGGGCTACAAATTTCCGCATATCCAGAGGGCCCTAACCCCGGGGCCAACCCATTTCCGGGCCTTTCACCACGTGCCCCAAAACCCCATTTCCAGGGGCCTCAAACACCAGGGTGCGCCAAAGTCTCCCATTTCCAAGGCCCCTAACTTCAGGGCCCCCAGAACTCTCATTTCAGTGGCCCCCTAACTCCTGGGGGCGTGCCAAACCCCATATCGAGAGGCCCCCTTACCCTGGGATCCGAAAACCCATTTCAGGGGCCTCTACACCAGGGCCCCAAAACACCATTTCCAGAGCCCCTAACCTGGGGGCCGTCAACCCATTTCAGGGGCCCAACCACCAGGGGCCCCAAAACACCCCTATCCCTCGGGGCCCTAAACCATAAGGGGCTCACACCGCCAGCCATTTCACATGGGCCCTAACCTGGGGCTCACCGATCCACATACTCAGGGACTAACACCAGGGGTCCCCAAAACCCCATTTCGCAGGGGCCCCTTACCCGCCAGGGGCCACAAATCTATTATCCCAGGGGCCCCAAACCCTGGGGCCCCAAACCCACATTCCAGGGGAACCTAACACTATTGGCCACCACAGAACCCGTGCCACTTTTCCAGGGGCTCTAAACCCAAGGGGCCCTCAAACCCCATATCCAGGGACCCCTAACCCATAGGTCCCAATACCCAATTCCAGGCCCTTAACACACTAGGTCCTCAAACCCCATTTCAGTGCCCCTAACCCTGGGGGCCCAACCCATTTCCAGAGGCCTCAAAACACCTGGGGCCCCAACCCAGAATATCCAGGGGCAGACACAAAGGGTCCCGCTATTTCCAGGGAGCCCCGTAACCCTGGGCTCAAAACCCATACCCAGAGGCCCACTAACACTAGGGCCCAAAACCGACCATTTCCAGAGGCTCAAACACTGGTGCCCCAAACACCAGACATCTCAGGGGCCATCCACCGAGAAGGGTCCCTATTTTCCAGGGCCCGTAACCATGTGGGCTCCAATAAACCCTCCTATACGCCAGAGGCCCCTCCACCCCTAGGGCTCCAAAACCCCCCATTTCCAAAGGCCCCTAACACCTGGGCCCCAAAACCGATTTCCAGATGCCCTAACCTGGGGGACTCAACCCAATTTCTAAGGGCCCCGATCACCAGGGGCTCCAAAACCCCAATAAAAATATCCCTGAGGCCTAACACCTGGGCCACCGCACATAGCTAGGGGCCTCTACAAACACGGCGTCAAAAACCTCCATTTCCAAGGTTGCACATAACCCCAAGGGGCAACAATCCCACACCTAGGGAGCAGCCTAACCCCTGGATCCAAACAAATTTCAAGGGGCCTAACACCCAGGGGCCCAAAAACCCCATTTCAGGGGCCCCTACCCTAAGGTTCCCAACACGTCACACTCCAGGGGTCCATAACACAATGGGCTCCAAACCCATTTCAAGGGGCCCTATCCCCCTGGGGACTCAATCCGCGATATCCATGGGCCAGCTAACACAGGTGCCCCAAAACCCAATTCAAGGCCCTAACTCTGGGCCCGAAACCCCCATTTCCAGGGGCCCCTACCTCTGGGCGGGCCAACCCATTTCCTCAGGCTCCTAATCTAGGGGGCCCCCAAACCTCCATTTCCAGGGCCCCAAACCCTGAGGCCCCCCCACCTAAATCCAGGGACCACCAACACAATGGCCCAAAACACTATTTCCAGGGGCCGGCGCCGGATAGCTCCGAAGAGCCCCAACCACCCCATTGGCAGGGTCCTACCCCAGGGGCTCCAAACGCCCCCAAATTCCAGGGGTCCTAACCGGGGCTCCCAAACCCCATTTCCGAGCGCACCTATCCCCAGGGCCCCAAATCCCCATATCCAGCGCAACCTAACCGGCGCGCTCACACCCATACCAGGGGCCCAAAACCCCATTCTCCAGGGCCCCTAACACCTGGGGCCACCAAAATCCTCGATTTCAGAATGCCCCTCCTGGGAGACTCAACCGCAATTTCTAGGGCCCCTATACCGGGGGCTTCCAAATCCCATACCCAGCATCCTAACATCACGGGCCGCAGAGAGGCCAATAGCCGGCTCATAACACAAGGGGCCTCAAAACCAGCCATTTCCCAAGGCGGCCACTAACCCAGGGGCAACATCAACAACATCCCACACCTTAGGGACGCCTAACCCTGGATCCAAAAACCAATTTCAGGGGACCCCCTAAACACCAGGGGGCTCAAATAAAACCCATTTCCCAGGGCCCCTAACCTAAAGGTCCAAAACCCCATTTCCAGGGGCCCTACACAATGAGCCCAAAACCCATTTCAAGAGGGCCTATCCCTGGGGCCCAAATCCCGATCCATCGGCAGTATAACACAGGCGCCCAACCCAACATTTCAAGGGGCCCCTACTCCAGGGCCCAAAACCCATTTCCAGGTTGCCCCAAACCCTGGCCCCCAACCCACATAATCCAGGGCCACCAACACCTAAGGGCCCCAACACTATTTCCAGGGGCCCCAAACCTAG
This sequence comes from Chelonoidis abingdonii, assembly GCF_003597395.2. Classification (NCBI taxonomy): domain Eukaryota; kingdom Metazoa; phylum Chordata; order Testudines; family Testudinidae; genus Chelonoidis; species Chelonoidis abingdonii. Next base: position 999 of record NW_027427605.1, on the reverse strand, counting down.
GAACCCCAAACCCCATTTCAGGGGTCTCCCTAACCCCAGGGGCTCCAAGACCCCCAATTCCAGGGGCCCTCTAACTGTGCGGATCCCAACCCCATCTTCCAGGACCTAACGCGCGGCACCCAAATCCCCATATCCAGAGGCCCTAACACCAAGGGGCCCTTAACAACCATACAGGGGCCCAAAAACCCCATTTCCAGGACCTGTAAACTCCAGACCCGCAATATCCCATTTCCAGGGGCCGCCTAACCCCAGGGGCCCAAAATACCCCCATTTCCAGGGCCAATGCTCCATTTCCAAGGGCCTCTCAACCCCTGGGGCCCCAAAACCCCATTTCAAGGGGCCCCAAACCCTAACGGCCCCAAAAACTCAATAATTCAAGGCCCAAACAATCAGGGGACCCAAATCCCCATATGCCTGGCCCTAAACCCAGGGTCCCCAAAACCAATTTCCAGGGGCCCTTAAACGCAGGGGCAATGAAAAGCGCCATTTCCAGGAGCCCCTAAACACCAGGGTGGCCCCAAAATCCTCATATCCAGGGAACCTAACACAGTGGCCACCACCCCATTTCAATGCACCCTAGCCCTCTCGGGGCCCAAAAGCCCACATTTCCATGGGGCCCCAAACCCCAGCGCCCCAACCCACCACGCATTCCAGGGGCCCTAAAACAATAGGTGCCCCAAACAGGAATTTCCAGGGGCCCCCAAACAACAGGGGCCCCAAATCCCCATATCCAGGGGCCCCTAACCCCTGGGGCCCCAGAACCCAGATTTCCAGGGCCCATAACTCAGGGGCGGCCAAAATACCCATTTCCAGGGAACCCCTAACCCCAGTCCTAAAAACCCCATTTCCAGGGGCCCCTATGCCAAAGGGCCCAAATCCCCACATTTCCAGTGGTCTAACACCAGGGGCCCCAAAACCCATTTCAAAGGGGCTCCTAACACCAAGGGCCCTAAAACCATTCCAGGCCGCCCTAAACCCTGGGGCCCGAAACTCCCCACT
>NW_027427604.1:0-1266 GCF_003597395.2 Chelonoidis abingdonii | reverse complement strand
CCCTGCTCTGACCCACCAGCCCCCACTCCCCTCCCAGAGCCGGGGAGAGAACCCAGGAGTCCTGGCTCCCAGCCCCCCCGCTCTGATCCACCAGCCCCCACTCCCCTCCCAGAGCCGGGGAGAGAACCCAGGAGTCCCGGCTCCCAGCCCCCAAACCATTGTTGAGCCATTTATGTGCAGTACCACAAACGGCCACGAGGTGGCGGTGTTGCACCATTTTTGTGAGGCAGGCAGGGCTGGCCCCAGCGTGGCGCTAGGGGGCGCTGTGGGGGAGGGAGCGCGGCTGGGGGCTCAGCAGGGGGCGCTCTGCCCTGGCAGGCGGGGCTGGCCCCAGGGCGGCGCTAGGGGGCGCTGTGGGGCAGGGAACCGGGAGGGCACTAGGGGCCGCTGTGGGGCAGGGAGGGGGCGGGGGGCTCAGCAGGGGGCGCTCTCCTCTCACAGGCAGGGCTGGCCCCAGGGCGGCGCTAGGGGGCGCCGTGGGGCAGGAAGCAGGGCAAGTCCAGGAGGGGGCGCTCTGCCCTGGCAGTGGGTTGGCCCCAGGGAAGCATTGGGGTGCTGGGGGGCAGGGAGCAGGGACAGGGGCAGCAGGGGGCGCTCTCCCCTAGCAGGCAGGTCTGGCCCCAGGGCAGTGCTAAGGGGCTCTGTGGGGCAGGGAACCGGGGGGGCACTAGGGGCCGCTGTGGGGCGGGGGGCTCAGCAGGGGGCGCTCTCCTCTCACAGGCAGGGCTGGCCCCAGGGTGGCGCTAGGGGGCGCTGTGGGGCAGGCACGGGGTGGGGGATCAGCAGGGCTGCAGCTCTGGGAAATGGGGCGAGAGAGATACGGGGGGCTCGGGGGGGTCGGTGCCAAACCAAGACAGGTCAAAGGTAGATGGGCCCCTCTTCTGGGAAGGGGGCAATGGATGAAGGCTGGTGCCCCTCACTCCCGACCCGCAGCCCCTGCCCCCCCCCAGCTCTGCCGGTGCCCCTCACTCCCGAACCGCAGCCCCTGCCCCCCCAAGCCCTGCCGGTGCCCCTCACTCCCGACCCACAGCCCCTGCCAGCCCAGCCCCTCGCGGCCCCTCTATTTACATTCCCAGCTACAACTCCATAAACTTTCCCTTTTAAAGATCAACTGCCCCCCCGCCCCCACCGCGCTGCAGACACAGCTGGAAAAGCGGGAACATCTGGCACTGACTCCATGAACCACGAATGTAGTGGAGGGGGCTGGGAGCCCGGACTCCTGGGTTCTCTCCCTGGCTCTGGGAGGGGAGTGGGGGCTGGTGGGTT
>NW_027427603.1:0-6918 GCF_003597395.2 Chelonoidis abingdonii | reverse complement strand
ACTCCAGCTAGCACTAGTACGAGCTGCAGACTCTTCAAAAGACATTTAAAAAGCTATAAATTTAATGTCTTCATTATGTTCTTTTTTCAGCAAGAGTCCAAAAAGACTGAATATCTTGGAAAATATAGAAGATACACTGGGACTGAAGTTCAAATTAGTCCAGCCTGGGAAAACCCTCTGGCTTTCTCATTAGCGAACTTTGGCTGTTGTCTGAAAATTACTCCAACCGTTTTTACTGACTTCGGAAAGTGTCTACCAAGATGGGATGGATCTAAGTGGTGAGGCTGGTGGATGACTTTTGCTACTACATTCAGAGAAGACTATTGCCATTCTCTCCCTCGTAAGTCTACTGTTGAAATCACTTGGGTCATTAAACAATGTCATCCAGGCATCTGCTACTGTAGTATATCTCTGTCCAGCAACAGAAGCTACTTTTGGATCAATTAGAGAGCTATCCATTGAAAAAGTACTGGAAGAAGCAAAGATTTCAGTCCAAAAGATGACTAATGAAGGCATTTATATTGAATCCTTAAGTGAAGAGGACAAGAAGTGTTTAAGACAATTGAAAAAGGACACAGACTTTATTCTTAAAAATCTACAACAGCGACTTCTGGATTCTACTTAACCTCTGCGTAGCTTTTACAGATCCTTGTCCTATAAAACACTGACAGCTGAGTGGAGTGAGGCACTGCCAGCAATGGGGCTGCCATGTGATCAGGACAGAATAGAGAATTTGAACACATAGTGGAATATCATCTGACAAATGAATGAAGATTGGACTTCAACTTCAATTTTATCATCACTAGTGGCTCGACCCGATCTCTGTGCTACGTTTCCTGGGATGAAAGAAGTAGGAATTTATCTCTTGCTACTGCCAGTCACAACAGCTACAGTTGAGTGTTCTTGTTCATCACTGAATAGAATTTTATGTTCTGAAAGAGTCACCTTCTGCCTGATCATGTGAATGAACTAATGAGCATATCAATTGAAGGAACAGAAGTACCGGACACACGAGAAGCCATCAAAGATGAACACATTGCATCCGAGAAGTTCATTAACAGAGTGTGCAAAATTATAACAAGAAACCAAGAATGTCGTGCTTCATAGAATGCTTGAGTAGCCAACTTGAATTTGTGTGATGATTTCAAAACATGAGTTAAAGCTAATAAAATGGTCATGAAATAGTTTTCAGTTTTTACTATGGTGCCATACAGCCTCCCTTCATTCTCACAGTCTCACCCCTCATCGGCCCTGTCCCCCCGCCCCCCCATAAATTTGAACACCCTCCCTAATTTAAATTCCTGGGAAAAACACTGAGCGGGAGGGTTCAGCTGAGGAATTAAGGCTGGCCCAGGCCTGGGACGGGCAAAGCCCAGGACAGAGGGATGGAAGATCTAGGGGTGGGGGGAGGAGAAAGGGGCTGTAGATCAGTAGAGATTTTTGGGGGGTGAGGTTCTGAAGGGAGATGGAAGGGCAAAGGGATGGGACCCCTTTAGGGGGAGCAACTGGAGTCCTTGTGGTGTCTGGTGAAGGCAACAGGGAGCCTTTGGAGGAGGGAACGGGGAGCTGGGGGGAGGAGGGCTGGGGATGAGCAGAGACCAGGGTAAAGCAGTGAAAGACTCTGCATCGAAGAGGGGTTGTTGGGCCTTGTGGCGGAAGAAGGACCTGAGGAACCAGGACCTGGGGGGCTCAGGCAAAGGGCTGGAAAACCCTGGATGGTGCTGGAGAGGTTTCGACACACTTCCGTTTGTCAACCCCCACCCTCAGATTTGAGCAGGAAGTGCTGGGAGCCTATGCTGGGGCATCTGTCCCACACAGAGTCCTAGGGAGGCTGCGCAGAAGGCAGCCAATTAGAGAAGGGCTGAAAGGAGCAGCCAGGCAGGGCCCGGCAGGCCCATATAAGAAGGGCTGCAGAGCAGAGCATATTCAGTAGCTGCCTGGAGCTTGAGGAGGAAAGCCAGGCTCCAAGCAGGATCTTGGGTAGTAGATAGAATAACTCCAGTCGGGGCTCTAAGGGTATGTTGATTTGTTCCTGTGTTAGTGTAGGGAGTGTCCTGAGCAGATGGTGCAGTTTCTTAGTGTATTCCTCAGTGGGATCTGAGGAAAGTGGCCTGTAGAATTTGGTATTAGAGAGTTGTCTGACAGCCTCCTTTTGGTATTCAGACCTGTTCATGATGACAACAGCACAACATATATACCACCAGACCAGTGGCACCGCTATGGGCACCCGCATGGCCCCACAATATGCTAACATTTTTATGGCTGACCTGGAACAATGCTTCCTCAGCTCTCGTCCACTCACGCCCCTTCTCTACCTACACTACGTTGATGACATCTTCATCATCTGGACTCATGAGAAGGAGACTCTGGAAGAATTCCACCACGATTTCAACAGCTTCCACCCCACCATCAACCTCAGCCTGGACCAATCTACATGGGAGGTCCACTTCCTAGACACCACGGTGCAAATAAATGACAGTCAAGTTAACACCACCCTATACTGAAAATCACCGACTGCTATGCCTATCTTCATGCCTCCAGCTTCCATCCTGGACACACCACACGATCCATCACCTACAGCCAAGTGCTGAAGTACAATGACATTTGCTCCAACCCCTCAGACAGAGACCAACACCTACAAGATCTTCACCAAGCATTCTCAAAACTACGATACCCAAACAAGGAAATAAGGAAACAAATCATATCCCCCCTTAGTCATTTCTTTTCCAAGCTGAAAAGTCCCAGTCTTTTTAATCTCTCCTCATATGGAAGCTGTTCCATATGCCTAATCATTTTTGTTGCCCTTTTCTGAAACCTTTTCAATCCCATATAATCTTTTTTGAGATGGGTGACCACATCTGCATGCAGTATTCAAGATGTGGGCATACCATGGATTTATATAGAGGCAATATGATTTTTTCTGTCTTATTATCTATCCCTTCTTGATGATTCCCAACATTCTGTGGCATCCAGAACAGACACAATACTCCAGCTGAGGCTGTATCAGCGCAGAGTAGACGGGAGAATTACTCTTGTGCCTTGCTTACAACACTCCTGCTAATACACCAGATTATGTTCAGGTTTGAGTTTACAATGTACACATATTAGCTTGTGATTATTATGAGCCCAGATCCCTTTCCGCGTACTCATTCCTAGCAGTCATTTCCCATTTGTATGTGCAGTTGATTGTTCCTTCCAAGTGGAGTACTTTGCACTTGTCTTTTTAATTTCACTCTGTTTACTTTGGACCATTTTTAATGTTAATTCTATCCTCCAAACCTGCAACTCCTCCCATCTTAGTATCGTCCGCAAACTTTATAAGTGTTACTCTCTATGCCATGATCTAAATCACTGACAGATATATGAAAGAACAGACCAGGACTGATTCTGCAGGACCCACTCGTTATGTCCTTCCAGCACAACTATAAGCCACTGATAACTGCTCTCTGGAATGTTTTCCAACCAGTTTACACCCATCTTACAGTAGTTGTATATCATGTTGTATTCCCTAGCTATACATCTTTTAGCACATGACTGTGTTGCTACAGCCGTGCTGCTACAAGTCCGCAGTGTAGAACTGTTTGTCACTGTCCTGCTCACAAAAGACTTGCACCCCACAAGCAGCATTTGCGTTGTCAGCAGGAGAGCGCTCCTGCCAACAAAGCATTGTTCACACTGGTGCTTGTCGCTAGCAAAACTTTTGTCTTTTGGGAGTGAAGGTTTAACACATCTAGAGACAAAAGTTTGTTGTTCAGTTGCCAATGTAGACATGGTCCTAGTTTGTTATGAGTTGGTCATGCGAGACTGTATCAAAAGCCTTACTAAAGTCAATTATACTGTAACCCTTCTGCCCCTCTGATGGCAGCAACAAGGCGGGTTCAGTATCCAGGGTCCGTTTTAATAACATCATGCATAACTGGCTGAGCCCCACCAGTGACCTGGACACTTACATACCATACCCTCCTGGCGCTTCTAGAGGCAATACTTTCCCTCTCACAAGCACGGGTCTGAGTGTAGCAAATCCTTTTAATAAAGGAAGAACAATTTGGATCCCATTGACAAACACCAAAACAGATTATAACACAACCATAAACAAAACCCACCTCAAATACATTTGGCAATGTCCTTTTCCCTTAGGTCTAAGTCCAGTTACCCCAAACTCCAAACAACCCAAAGTCTCTGCTCAGCCACCCAAGAATTCAGAGCTTATCTGCAGATGTTTACCCCCCAGCCTGGTGGACATGGAGGGGGGAGTCACACCGGATGTTAAGGGGCACCTTACATGGGCAAGGCCAATTGCTCTCCTCTCCATGGAGTTCTGCTGCAGCCTTCACCATGACCCACTCACCGCTCACTGTTTCGGGCTTTTCCAACATGCTGTAATGCTCCGCTCTGCAGCCACTTAACAATAGGTCTTTCAGGCTCCCCACAAGTAACACAGCACTCAGTATCTCAGCTCTTAGTAGGGAGCTCTGCTGCTGGTGCACCATTATCTCATATGAACTCAACTCAGCAGTCTCTAGATAACTTCTAATAAAATCAAAATTAGCTCTACTCTTAACCTTCAAGAGACAAGATATACAACTGGTGCTCTAACCCTTAAAGCAGACCCATACCATCAGCATACACACATTACTCATCACCCCCATCTCAATTTATGGTGGTTTGGAACCATGTCCCATGTTTAGCAAGTACCACCCAACTGAGGTTGAGTCATTTCTGTCACAAAGCTCCACAGCTCCCCATTCACACAATCAGAGTACAAACTTTTTTTCCCCCTGCCCAATAACAAAGAAATTGGGGATCCCAGAGCTGTTAAATAACCATCCAGTCTGCTGTGGCTTATGCTAAGTGGGGGTGGATGCCAATGCAAATCTTCCACACTCTTTGAAATTTTTGAATTCTTTCACACTCCCTACAATTCACCACCAGATGTCAGGTAGGCTCATCCTGACTTGCTACAATACAATATATGCCCCTATCACAAGGCTTTTATCCTGTCAAGATGCTTTAGGTTGGTTTGACACTGCATTCTACTGCATTATAGCCAAAGTCACTAAAAAACAGTCCAAAGTAGCCCATCTATTTACTAAACAAAGTTTCTTATCACAATTGTCTATACATCAAAACAAATGAAAGCTTCCCTTATGATACCGAGTACAGATTTGATTTAAAAAAAAAAAAAAAAGCTACAAGGTACAGCAAGAGTTCATCCAGATTAGCAACAAAGCTATGAGATGACAATCAAATCCAAAATCAAAACTTTAAAACGGGTACTTGTATTCCCAGTCGAGGGGTGGCAGATGTTTCAAACAAAAAACAGCAAATGACAATGTTAAAAATAGTCCCAAAGTAGTTTGAAGAAATGTCTGCAAACGTCTGATTCTTTCATCATCTCCACCTGGCAAAGCGATCATGACACCAAACACTGATAAAATTCGCTTCTGTGTCAAAAGTACCTCAGAACCACACACAACGGTTTGTTGGTTGTTATATTGGCACCTTCCTCAGCCTCTCTTTCATTTTTGTCAGACCCCCTGTCCTTCACGTGGAAGGGGCACTGTTTCCCAACAACAAAAACAGAGAAATTTCAGATTTTCAAAGCGGTATATTCTGGAAATATTGGTTCTGCATTATATCTAGGGCCCTACCAAATTGACGTTCATTAAACCTGCATCACGGACTGTGAAATCTGGTGTCCGCCCCCAAAATCTGATCTTTTGTGTGCTTTTACCCTATACTACACAGATTTCAGGGAGGTGTCCAGCCTTTCTCAAACTGGATGTCCTGACCCAAAAGAGAGTTGCTGAGGGGTCATGGTATTGTCATCCTTACTTGTATGCAGGGCCAGCTTTATGCCAATTCTACCAATTCCCCCGAATTTGGCCCCGCGCCTATGAGGGCCTCGCGCCCAGTGGCAGGACTGCCGGGGGGGGGAAGGGGCAAATGGCCGAGAATCCCTTCCCTGGCTAGAGGCTCCTTTTTAATTTTTACTCACCCGGCAGCGCTCCGGGTCTTCGGTGGCACTTTGGTGGCGGGTCCTTCACTCGCTCCAGGTCTTCAGCAGCACTTTGGCTGCAGGTCCTTCAGTGCCACCAAAGACCTGGAGTGAGTGAAGGACCCGTCGCTGAAGCCTAGGCGTGCCGTCCATTGAGTGCAAGCCCCACGTATTTTTTTACATTTTTTTTTTTTTGTCATCCCTGCCAGGGCCCAGTTGAAACTGTTCGAATTGGGCCCTGCACTTGCTAAAGCCGGCCCTGCTTCTACGCTACCTTCAGAGCTGGGCAGTTGGAAAGCGGCAGCTGTTGGCAGGGTGCACAGCTTTGCCGGCAGCACCCCGCCAGCAGCAGCACAGAATTAAGGGTGGCAATACCACACCATGTCATCCTCACTTCTGCACTGCTGCTGACAGCAACGCTGCTTTTCAGAGTTGTGCTCCTAGCCAGCGGCCACCGCTCTCAAGCTGCCCAGTCCTAAAAGCAGCACCACTGCCAGCAGCTGCGCAGAAGCAATGGTGTGCAAACCCCTTGTCACATAATAACCTTCCGACCCCTCCCCAGCCACAACTCTTTTCTGGGTCAGGATCCTACACTTACAACACCCTAAGGTTTCAGATTTACAGAGTGGCAATCATGAAATTGACCATTTTAAAAATCCTGTTGCTGTGAAATTGACCAAAATGGACTATGAATTTGGTAGGGCCCTAACCATATTACTACCAAAACCAAAACGCTTGGGCCAGCTGTGCAGGGTGGGTAGGACGCTGCTGGGCCCAGAGGGCTGGAGGCAGGACCCCTCTGTGTACTGGGGTCAGGGAGCAGCCGCGAGCCTGGCAGAGGCACGAGCCCACCCCTCTGCACCAGGGGAGGGAGCTCCGCCCCCAGCTGCCACGCGCCCGCCCAGGGGACCTCGTGGCGC
>NW_027427602.1:0-1061 GCF_003597395.2 Chelonoidis abingdonii | reverse complement strand
TACAGCAGATTGGGACATTCTACCCCAACCACTATAATCTCCACTCCTCCCCTATGGCCACAGGTAGAATCCAGGATTCCTTATAATCAGTAGTCTGTTGCTAATGAGTAAATAGTTGCATAACACACTTGGAAAGTGTATCAAGTCCACACTCCCATAATGCAAGTAATAATGGTCTAAAACAGCGGTGTTCAATAGAAATTTGATGCCAGTCACATTTGTGGTTTTGAATTTTTCTTATTAGCCACATTATAAAAAAGGCACATGCATTAGCCACAATTCAATAGCCTATTAGCCACATGTGGCTAGTGGCAAACATATTGGACACCGCTGGTCTAAAATATAAATTAGATCAAAGGATTCAAACCCGTTACTGATCTTTGGGGGGTTGGTATGGTTTTATATATAGCTCTAGAAATAAAGAATGTCAGCCATACCTACAGGATGGGGGACACTAGCCTGGGAAGCAGAGACTCTGAAAAATATTTGGAGGTCATGGGGAATAATCAGCTGAACATGAGCTCCCAGTGTGACACTGTGGCCAAAAGAGCGTATGTGATCCTGGGATGAATTTTGCACTCTTGAGACCGCAGCTGGAATACAACACGCAGTTCTGGTGCCTAAAATTCAAGAATGCGGTTGAAAAATTAGAGAGGGGTCAGAGAAGAGCCAGGAGATTGACTAAAGGATTAGAAAACCTGCCTTAGGGCTTCGCTACATTGTGATAAAACACAGCCCTGAGCGCTGCAAGATGCAGCGCTGTAAAGTGTCAGTGTAATCGGGGCGGCAGCGCTGGGAGCGCAGCTCCCAGTGCTGCATGCTACACCCATAAGGGATGCGGCTCTGACTACACTCACACTTCAAAGCGCTGCCGCGGCAGCGCTCCCACAGCGCTGCCGGGGCAGCACTTTGAAATTTCTAATGTAGCCATACCCTTACTGTGATTGATCTCTTCAAGTCTATCTATTTTGGCTGAGGCTACACTGGCAGTTTTGCAGCGCTGGTAGTTACAGCTGTGCTCGTACAGCTGTGTACGGCCAGCGCTGCAGTGTGTCCACACT
>NW_027427601.1:0-2567 GCF_003597395.2 Chelonoidis abingdonii | reverse complement strand
AGTTTTCCAGTATCACCACCAGTGCCACTCATTATGGGGACAAATGGTTATGAAAACCAATAGCCCAGTAAAAGAAAAAAGGGTTCTCTTGATCCCAAAGGACAAAGTCTCAGAGCCAGGTCAATATACAAATCAGATCTTACCCACAAGTCATGCTGTTGGCAATCCTTTAGAATCTAAAATCTAAAGGTTTATTCATAAAAGGAAAAAGATATAGATGAGAGCTAGAATTTGTTAAATGGAATCAATTATATACAGTAATGGCAAAGTCTTGGTTCAGGCTTGTAGCAGTGATAGAATAAACTGCAGGTTCAAATCAAGTCTCTGGAGTACATCCACAGCTGAGATGGGTCCTCAGTCCTTTGTTCAGAGCTTCAGTTTGTAGCCAAGTCCCTCAAGAGGTAAGAAGCAGGATTGAAGACAAGATAGAGATGAGGCATCAGCCTTTTATAGTCTTTTCCAGGTGCAAGAACACCTCTTTGTTCTTACTGTGGAAAATTACAGCAGAATGGAGTCTGGTGTCACATGGACAAGTCCCTGCATACTTTGCTAAGTCTCAAGGCATATCTACCTTCTCTCAATGGGTCAGTTGTATAGCTGATGGTCTTTAGTGGGCCATCAAGCAGGCTAGGCAGAGTTAAGACCAACTTGTCTGGGATGTCACCCAGACACATAGCATAAATTTGAAATATAGACAGTATAGAGCCAATATTCATAACTTCAACTACAAAAATGACACATGCATACAGACAGCATAATCATAACCAGCAACCCATAACCTGGTCTTAGACACCTCATTTGACCCCCTTTATACAAGATTTGGTTCCCCTACAGGACTTTGGTTGCAACCCTGTTCTATATGGTCCCAGTTCAAATCATTAATGTGACACTGGTATATACTTAGCTTTTTCATATGTTGGCAAACCGATTTAACCAATTAATTTCCACCAGTTTAAATGCTTATTCCACCAATTAATACTTATTTTTCATCAAATAGTTCATTCTGTAGGATTTATTTGAACATACAGCTATGTAGTTTTATCAACTTATACATTTGTTGTTCATTGTGCTAGATTGTGTAGAGATGTGTTGTTCCTGTAATTAATTTGTGCAGCTATGTCTGAAGGTAATAGAAGTGGTACATATGCTTTGAGAGGAAATTTTACCTTTCTGTTCTATGTTGGTGGTTGTTCTGTCCTTTAAAACACTGTGTTAAACTCACTAAAGTCCGCACATTTGAGTTTCGTACTTGGAAAGGGGTCACATATGAAAATTCGGAATTTGTTTGGGTGAAGCTGTCTCTGTTGGTGACCAGCTTGACATTTGTTGCTGATGTGCACTGAGGCCTTGGCTACACTGGCGCTTTACAGCGCTGCAACTTTCTCGCTCGGGGGTGTGAAAAAACACAGCCCTGAGTGCAGCAAGTTACAGCACTGCAAAGCGCCAGTGTAAACAGTGCCCCAGCACTGGGAGCATGGCTCCCAGCACTGCAAGCTAATCCCCATGGGGAGGTGGAGTACCTGCAGCGCTGGAAGAGCTCTCTCTCACTGCTGGCACTGCGACCACACTCGCACTTCAAAGCGCTGCCGTGCGAGAACTCCCGCGGCAGCGCTTTGGAGTTTCGAGTGTAGCCAAGCCCTGAAAGTCAGATGTATGAAACTGGTTCTTTAGTCTGAGAATTAGAATACAAAAATTATACTCTGTTTCATGTATCTTTTAAAATTCCTTAGGTGACAAATGCTGGTTTAAAAATTATGGAAATCCTGGTGGTGTCCTTTCCTTTTAAATAAAACATAAAATAAGTCTTACACTTGTATATATAACTTCAGTCTAGAGTAGAATTTTTGATTGAGTGTTGAGCCCCTAAAGTAATGTTTAGTAGTAGAAAAGCTGGTAGAACTGTGATAAATATTGCACAGCACTAGTAAAAGGGCCCAGAACAGCTACTATTAAGTCCCTCTTAAAACACTTTTGTTTGGCCTTTTCACAAAGTATTAGTGATTTTAGTTTATTTTCTTACTTTGTGCTAGCATTGTATTAGCTCAGTGGTTTGAGCATTTGCCTGCTAAACCCAGGGTTGTGAGTTAAATCCTTGAGGGGGCCATTTAGGGATCTGGGGCAAAAATCTGTCTGGGGATTGGTTCTGCTTTGAGCAGGAGGTAGGACTAGATGACCTCCTGAGGTCCTTTCCAACCCTGATATTCTATGATTCTATAATTAGCACTTAAACTGAAAAAATAAATGATTAAATTAATCCTAAAGACACCATCATCCCTGTCTAAAATGAACAGAAATGCAGGTGTTAATTATACAGTAGAACCTCAGAGTTAAGAACACCAGAATTGCGAACTGACCAGTCAACCACACACCTCATTTGGAACTAGAAGTAGACAATCAGGCAGCAGCAGAGACCCCCCACCTCCCACCCAAAAGAAATATAGTACAGTAAGTACTGTGTTAAAGAGAAACAACTAAAAAAAAAAAAAAAAAAGAGCGGTAGTGGGGGGGACAGATGTGCTTTCTTGGCTAAAAAGTGCCTTGAGGTAACCCTTCTTTGTTAGTGATTT
>NW_027427600.1:0-1403 GCF_003597395.2 Chelonoidis abingdonii | reverse complement strand
AGGAATTACTGAAATGAAAGCCTTTGCTAAATTTACTCAGAAGGTTGCAAAGGAAGCTAAATAGTCATGGAAAGAGGTAAATTTCTGTCACGGATCAGGAACTAGTTGCGTTTTCAACATGGAAGACGTTAGCAGTGTAAGTGCCTCACAGTGCTGTACTAGGAGACTTAGTACTTAGCATTATTTGAATGATCTAGAAATGGGGTGAGCAGTGAAGAGGCAACATTTGCAAAAGACAACTGTTTAGGTTAGTGAAGTCTAGAGGGGCTTGAGAGTCACTTCAGAGGGACCTAACAAAACAAATGGGTAACACACGAACAGGTGAAATTCCCTATAGAAAAATGCAAGGTAATGCACAATGGAGAGAACAAATTTGAATGACTCTGATGCTATGATGTGTTCTACACAACTTTAAGCACCCATAAAAAAAGCTAGTCATCAATCATTTTCTCAGTGCAAAGTGGTGCATTGTCACAATGCTCATAGATTCTTAGACTAGAAAGCCAGACGGGACCATTGTGATCGTGTAGTCTAACCTCCTGAATAACACAGGCCACAGGACTTCCCTGAATTAATTCCTGTTTGAACTAGAGCAATGTTCTAGGAAAACATCCACTCTTGATTTAAGAACTTCCAGTGATGTGAATTCTACCACAACTCTTGGTAAGTTTGTTATAAATGTGCACTTTTTTCTGGTCTGAATTTGTCTAGCTTCAACTTCCAACTACTGGAACTTGTTATAAAACTTTGTCTACTAGCTGGAAGAACCCTCTTATCTAATTTCCGTTCCCCACGTGGATACTTATAGATTGTGATCAAGTCACCCCTTAACTTACTCTTTGTTAAGCTAAGCAGACTGAGCTTCTTGAGTCTCACTATAAAGAATGTTTCTAATTATTTCATCATTTGCGTGGTCCAGTGTTGGTAATGGTCTTATACAGGAATACCTACATGGGGAAGGTGGGTAAACCAGAGGCCTCAACCAACTTTTGCCACACAGTATCTAATGCCTTAAACATAACAGCTCAGTGTCATTTGGCACTATTTATATATACACCCCCGCATACGCTACCCTTTACAAGGTGTGTTATGTTATACTCACACTGAATCTGTTCATGTACAACTAGAGCAAAGTGGTCTATTTCCAGGATATGCGAAAGTTTCCCCAAGCTGTCTTTCAGATGAATCTAAAGAGAGAGAGAGAGAGAGAGTTACCAAACTTAAAAGAAAAGTGTCCTGTAATAACAAAAGTTCAACAGCCCCCGCCCCCCACCATCCTAGAGACCGTTAAAATTACAATAAATTAGCACTTGCATAGCATTGTTTGTGTTCAAAGTGCTGTACAGTACAACTACTACTTAATGAATCCACATCCCACTGAGTTCTTGGGGTCTGTTAAATGC
>NW_027427599.1:0-2172 GCF_003597395.2 Chelonoidis abingdonii | reverse complement strand
TCAGCTACGTTATTCACGTAGCTGAAATTGCGTATCTAAAATCGATTTTACCCCGTAGTGTAGACCAGCCCTCAGATGATCGCACAGCTACGTGGATGTGTATAAATGCATATGCAATATATGGCCAGATATTTAAGCACTGGCCTTCCTGTCCACACAATTTACAGGCACAGATTGTGGACACAGTTGCACACCCATAATTATTGCTGATGCAACTTATGCCATTTATATTTAAAGTACTTGATTATACCCAACATCCTCACTGCATTGCTGTCTTATGCTGGTATAATGCCACACAACTGGAGTAACTCAGTGGTGAATCCATCCCTATAACTCTAAATGACAAATTGTCTGCAAAATTATTTGTGCTTACAAAATTGGTGAAGGAAAAAAGAGGTCCAAATAAGGCTAAGCTGTAAAATCAAGCCCATATTGTATATTCAAATATTTTTTGTCTGTTGTTCTTTTGTCATTTGTTTCTTCCTATTTTTAACTGTCAACATTTGATCAAATGTCTAAAAACTGCATTTTTACAAAATGTTTTCCCAGTGCCTTTTTCCACAACACACACACAACCTTAACCTGGTAATAGATTTGGATATCAAACACCTGTCAAACTATCTACGTAATTTGAAGGTCAAATAACCAATCAGTAGAAGCAAATAATGGGTGTTTCAACTCCTGTATATTTCTTTTCATCAATACCCTTTTTCACCCATGTTCTCTTTACTTAGCAAAAGCTGAATATTTAGGAGAAATTAAACTATTTTTTAATTTGGTTCTTAGCAATTGTAGACACCTACCAATCCAGACTATTGTGGTTTGCAGACTTTAATTATATCTGTTATGAGATATAAGTGCTTCAGTTATACTTCAGGAAAAAGAATGATTAATAGTTTAGGATTTTTTTCATAGTCTTTTCTTTTCTGTTTCTTCCTCTAATAACTCTCGTTATATGATATAGTAATTTTAATCTTCATCAACATTTGTTCAGCAAGCACTGGGCTCAGCATCAAAAATAAATGTGCAGCACGAAAATAAGGAACTAATATGTGGTCCTTTACTATGAGATGTGTCAAAACATCAGAGGGATTAAAACCACTAGGCCTGATTCTCATCTCACATACATTGTTGTCAAACTAAGGCCTGGTCTACACTACAGTGTTAGATTGACATAAAGCAGCTGAAGTCAACCTAATTATGTCAGTGTATACACTACAGTCTTGCGCCTGCCGATGTAAGTGCCCTAGTATATCGATGTAAAACTCCACCTCCACAAGATACATAGGGCTTATGTTGGTGTAATTAGGGGAACACAGTGTCCCTGTAGACCAGGGGTGAAGAACCTTCAGCTGGTGGACCTGATCTGGCCCTCTGCTTAATTTCATCTGACATGCTGCAAGTCTCTGTACCATAGGCCAGAAACCCCTCCTCTCCTACGGGGCTGGAGTCATGAATGCCAGCTCGCTCCACTGCAGGGGGAAGCTAGGGTTGCCAGGCTATTAAAAGCCCGGTTGGTTCCGTGCAGCTCCCAGAAGTGGCCAGCATGTCCCTGCAGCCCCTAGGCACAGGGGCAATCAGGGAAGCTCCACATGCTGCCCCCGCCCCCAGCGCCAGTCCATAGCTCCCATTGGCTGGAAACAGCGGCCAATGGGAGCTGCGTGGCTGGCACCTGTGGGCTTGGGCAGTGTGCACCACACAGAGCCACCTGGTTCATCTAGTCTAGTATCCTGTCTGACAGCGACTAGTAGCAGGTGCTTCCAAGGAAACTGCAAAATACCTCACAGTAGGACAGTGTCAGATAATGTGCCCCATGAAGGTCTCACCTTAATTCCTAACAGACTGGTTTGAAGCCTGAGGTTTTATATCCCTTCCAGATTGTTTATTGTCATTAACTATTGCAGCTAAAACGTTAAGGCCCCTGTGATAGACCCAGGCCAGTTGTGTACAGCAGAATAGCAGAAGGCAGATATACTGGCCACTAGATTAACAGTTTTCTGTTCCCTGACTGACCAGAGCAGGGGCTGTTCCAGGCTAATATGACCACTTGACTCTAATTAAGGTCCTGCTGATACTATAAAAAGGGCTCACTCCAGTCAGGCAGGGGAGAGCTGAAGTGCGGCTGAAGGGCTGGTTAATGAAGACACCCTCAAACCA
This sequence comes from Chelonoidis abingdonii, assembly GCF_003597395.2. Taxonomy (NCBI): domain Eukaryota; kingdom Metazoa; phylum Chordata; order Testudines; family Testudinidae; genus Chelonoidis; species Chelonoidis abingdonii. The sequence continues at coordinate 15 of NW_027427599.1, read as the reverse complement.
TTGTTAAGGGAGCCC
>NW_027427598.1:0-1068 GCF_003597395.2 Chelonoidis abingdonii | reverse complement strand
TGTTAGCAATACCTCCCAGCTTTGTGTCATCCGCAAACTTTATTAGCACATTCTCGCTTTTTTTGCCAAGGTCAGTAATAAAAAGGTTAAATAAGATTGGCCCCCAAACCGATCCCTGAGGGAACTCCACTGTACTTTTTGATGTATTAGCCTTCTACACAGAAATTCACTTAAGGTCCATACAGATTAGTTTATAAAGACACACTTTGTCATACTGAGTATCTAGCTGCTGGGTGGAATGATGTGTTATGGAGATATTTGTATGTGTGTCAAGTTATAGATATAAGCCAGGGTTTGACAGAGCTCTCTCCTGTCCTCTGATTAAAGCAGGAAAATACCTCAAGAGCAGAACATATTCTCATATAGACACAACTGCAGAGCTGAAGACCTGGGCAGCATTCAGTGGCAATGCTATGCACACCGCTCACCAGAAACTAGTAACAATAATGGATTAACATACAATGTATATGTTGTCATAATACCTAAAAAAAAAAAAAAAAGGCAATATTAAAGTTTATTTCCATCAGTGATGTAAATTAGGCCAAGATTCTTGCAGCAGTTTGGCCTAATTATGTCATTTTGCATCTTTTCATATAACTATGCCAAACTATAAAAAGATAAACATGGGAATAATTTGGCATTTTGCCAAAACCAGAACTCTTTAATTCACGGAGGCCTTTATTTAGCAAGGTAGTAAAGCAGGGGGATAACTGACTTTAATGGAGCTAAGCTGGTGTGTATAGTTAAGTATGTTCCTAAATATATTGCTTAATCAGAGCCCAAGGACCTTTTTTCCAGCAGGTGCTGAGTACCTTCTGCCCAGTGAGAATGTCACCAACTCTGATTTAGGTTATTTGGAGTTCAGAGTGTTCAATACTTGGCTGGTTCCCAAAATCTGCAAGAAAATTAAATCATCTCTCCCACACACATTCAAAATGTTTAGATAGTATTCAGAAAAATGTTAAAAAAATAAAAAAAAAATCTTAAATTTATCTCATAAACTTTGAATTTGGACATATAAAAATCAGAAAAATCTTGTGTATGTATAAATAAAGGGATTTTTTTTTT
>NW_027427597.1:0-3199 GCF_003597395.2 Chelonoidis abingdonii | reverse complement strand
CAGAGGTTTGCCAGCCATTAGATATTCCTGCATTGTAGCTATGTCAGCAGGCTTGTCCTAATATACTGTAAAGCTAGAGAATCCTTTCTGGGTGACAGCAATTTAGTAATTTTCCAGGCCCACAACAACCAATAAACTACCATCTTTGCTAGGCAGTTTTTAATGGTACCTTATGTTATTTTTGCCTTGCTGATATCTAATCTAGGACAGCAGGTACTTGTGTACTGTTATTTTAGAAGTTGGGGTTCTATTCTTGTACTGACGCACAGTGTAGCTAACTCCTGTTAATACAAGCAGAAGTTATGTTTGCAATTCCCTAGACCTCCTAAAGCTGTATTTTTGAAATCTCAAATGAGTCTGGCAGCTTCTTACCATTGCAGTGTCCGCACAGCATGAGAGCACATGCTGTTGTAGAACCTAAGCCCATAAATTGCTGGCCCAGAGGCAAAAGTGCTAACAACAAAGCTGCACTGACATATCAAGCAATATAGTTGTCACATTCTGGCATCATCTGAAATTACTTCACTGGAAAAACAAACTAGGGAAACTATAAATTATATAGAAATCTATAAAATATTTTCCATTATTATTTTTTATCATTTATTTCATGTACTAAGTCCTTAGTTGCCTAAATCTTAAAGAGCAGCCATAATATTGTAATGAATGGCCCTGAGTTTCTGCCCTCTATTGGATGGAATCATAATTACTGAACTATTATTTGTCATAGGCTCTACACTGGTAACAGCGACTGAAGGTCCTTCTTTAGCACAAGCATAGGCTGCCTGTGCTTTTTGCAGCAGAAGAGTTTGAGTACTGTCCAGACTTGCAGTGCAAATTCTGGGTAGATGAGGTGCAGTAATATCCACAAAGTCCTAGGTGTCCAAGGATTCGTTACGATATGGTGACAACATGAATTGAATATATTAATGTAAATAGTCTTGATCTTTTCAGATTTTGTTGTAAACATCAGTTTAAATCTGATTCATTTGATGGATATTTTCATTATACATTTGTAATTCTCTTTGTAACTGTTTGCTTTCAGCAGTACAAGCTGGTTAAATTGAGTCAAAGAACTGGAATTCCATCCGAGTTAGTTGATTAACCTAGCCTTTAGATTTGCACATTGTTCTGATCACAATAAAACACATTTTTATTAAAGCAAAGTCCTAAACTGACAGAGCAAAAATGTTCACACAAGACGGTGGATCTTTTGGATTAAAATTAGTAGAGGGAAGTAACACAGCAGGCTCTCTCCATTTTATAATCGTAGATAAATTCAGGACATCAATATTATGAATTCCTTAACTGTTACATGTGTTTCTTTGAAGAGTAAAGGGTCTTTCCAGCCCAAAGGGAGTTGTGGGAGAGGTATAATTAAAATGGTGGCTCTTCTTACCCTGGTCCAGTAGTTTTGCTCCCAAATCTAGCATCTGATGTGAATGCTACGTGGTCACTACTAGGTTCTTTTTAAAATCATAGATCTCGGGGATGAATACATAGAACTAAAATCCTCTTATATCCCATCCCTTTTTAAAATATAGATGAACTCGATTTATGCTAGATGTGTAGCTTTACCAAAATACAGTGATTGTTGTAATGTCTGTGATGTTCAACAATGGCAGGGGAAACAGTAGTAAGTCCTCCGATCCCTGGGGTGAAAATAATAAGGGGTGAAATCTGGCTCCATTGAAGTCAGTTTTGCCATGGACTTCAATGAGACCAAGATTTCACCCAAGAACTTATTCTCCCCTTTTTATCCTACCAAGGGGATACTTGTTTTCTAGAGGTTTGATGAACTCTTCAATATCAATGAGTGGGTGGGATAAGAGAATCCAGTTACATTGCCAGAGTGGTGAGCAGAAACTGTGATTTGGGCTGGTATAGAACCAGAGTGGGTCTTTCCCTTTTGGAATTAAGGAGGACTTTTCAGTTCACCCTACTTTCACTTTACACTAACAAGAAGAGAATACTGTAGGAATTTCTGGAATCTTGCTCTTTCATATAGTGTAACTGCCCCATTATGCTGGTGCATCCTCCTTACTATGTTAACGTTTTGAAAGAACTGGATAGCTAGGTCCTAAGGAGTAGCAATTGAGATCTCTTTTGTCTGCCATAACAGCAAATACCTTCTAGGTGTGCCAGAGTTACTTCTAAGAAAGATAATGGAATACGCACAAGTATTTGCATACATACTTACATTACTTCTAATAGGAATTACACAGCAGAAATCCACTTTCCTCACAGACATTTCACTGGAATAAGGGACCCAGCTGTTTAGAATTTGGGTTATAACAAAAGTAATGAGTAATTTAAGTCTTTGTTCAATTATTATTTCAATAAACATCACAACACCACAAGATTAATGATGATGTTACTAATGACCACAAATAAATGCAAGTGTACGCTAGCATGTTACAGTAGGAAATGCACTGTAAAAAAGGGAACTATCATTCCGGTGTTGTCTTAAGAAAACAACATAGTGTAGGTCATAGACATTGAACAAAGAGTGCATCCAACACAGTAACCAAAAACTGTACACAGTTTAGTTTGTTTGTAACCTGCAATCAATGCACTGCATAGCTGAGGTTTTTAGTTATTTATAGTTGGAATGTATATTTTAAAAAATCTTTATAGTGGAATAAGTATCTATTCTTACTATGATACAGGAATTTTAAAACAAATTAAACATGAGGGGGGACTGAAAGTCCTTTTAGGTATTAAGCATTTGTGCTATTAGTTAATTTGAGCTAATGAGTGAACAAGAACAACAACAAAAAGAAAAAACATTTTGAAGATGTTAATCAAGGAACTTAAATCTTAGCTCTAATTATTTGAAACTCACTTCTCTGCAAGGTCAACACGTTATAGATCTCCATCCCATTATGTTAAAGAAGAGAGAAAGAGTAGATGATTAAAAAAAATAAGATTGAATCTTCCCTTTCTCAGGGTATTGTGTTTCTGTCTTTGTATTTAGACACCGTGAGCTTCCGTGTCTTGCACAGTACCCAAGTATGCGGTCAATAAAAATTACTGATGGTTTCAGAGCAGCCTTGGGCTCTATGAAAGTGGTAAATATCTAAAATAATTATGCAAAGAAATAAATATAATTTGACATTTGTTATTTTTATGGCAATTGAATACTTTATTTTCATAATTATTTTTTCTTGTTTTTCCTTAACAGTGAATCTAATGTTTCTGC
>NW_027427596.1:0-1311 GCF_003597395.2 Chelonoidis abingdonii | reverse complement strand
TTGGTTCCTCTGGTCAGGTGTCAGCTAGGCTAGGTGAAATTCTTAACCCTTTACAGGTAAAAGATGCATTAACCCTTAACTATCTATTTATGACATCATCAGACAGCTCTCTTGCAGAAATGAAGAAATCCCTATTACGTGTAGTATATGCACTTACAAAGAATGTTCAGATTGGTCATACACGAGCACAAGCATAAGTCCGGTTTAAAAGGTATAATAAAATATGAAACCAATTTCCCTGAAACATATCACGTACCTCACATGTGAACACAAGTAATGATTCTCTATTTTGCAAACTAGAAAAACGTTTTTGTAGGACAGTTTACCAAAATGCTCTCACTCCATATTTTATTTTAATATAGTGCCAAAGATATTGTAAATATAAAAGATGGTTGAAGAATCTGCCTATCATGGTACTGATATGTTCCCTTTAATGTACTGGATGATCCCTATGTACTATAGTTAGAAATAGAATTTTTCTACCTCTGGCATTCCCACAGACACTAATAGAAATATCTTCATTAGCTTTGCTTGTTCAGGGTTTTTTTCGCTTATAGAGTTGTCGGTGTGAATAAATTGAGGGAACGACATTCTAGATACAAGAGGTTTTTTTCCATTTAGTTCTCTAAATGGTGAGGTTGTGGTCATTTTTTCCTCTTGCAGGAATGAATTCCATTGTCTAGGTCTGGGCCAGGTCCTTTGAAAGTTCTGTTCTCTTGTAATCACAAGCCTTCATATGCTTGTGAGCCATTTCATGGGAGCATAGTTATCATGGAAATTTATGGTTGCAGAAGGTGAGTTGATCTCTCAGGAAGGTAAAACCAATCTGATGGATGGATTTGAAAATTTGAAGAGAGCTTGATCTGAAATTTGAATTCAATGGGGAGCCAGAGTAGGGTACTGGGACAATGTGCCCACAGGCACACGTATTGATAAACAAATAAGCTGGTGTGTTCTGTACCAGTTTGAGCTTTGTTTGGGTATGTGGTTTCATCCACAGATATCCTAAGGTACAATAATCAAACTTATACATTACAGATACATGTATCAGCAAGGATGGGGGTAGCTGATAAAGTAGTGTACAATTTTCGGCCCTGTCACATATAAAAGTGGACATTTGTTTGTTGTTATGGCTATTTGGGCTTCCATTGGCACTGAGGGGTCAGTAAGGCCTATACCCTGACTTAATGTGAAGATTTGATGCTCTTGCTAATGGCAAATGTTTTAGAATCATAGAACTGGAAGGGACCTCAAGAGGTCATCTAGTCCAGTCCCCTGCATTCAAGGCAGGATTAAGTATTATCTAGACCA
>NW_027427595.1:0-1192 GCF_003597395.2 Chelonoidis abingdonii | reverse complement strand
AGGATACTGGGCTGGATGGACCTTTGGTCTGACCCAGTACGGCCATTCTTATGCCTATTGTTTTGTTTCCCTGCTAATTGTTATACTACCATTAACTGCACATGAGGGCAGTAAGTAGTGCCTGCTTTGTGGGCAGCATCAATGCTCTCTCGCTCCAGTGGGTAAGTGGTGGGTTGCCTAGCATCATTTTAGCCTCTCTCCCCTTCTCCACTAACCTGGGCATAATTTCTCCAGTGCTATGGCAAGTGCTTCCAGAGAGGAGGGTGCCTTTTGCTCCAGCTGTTCTGCCCCCAGAAGTGCCTGAATTGGTAGCTTCCATGTCTGATGCTCCTCCCACCTGCCCACCTTTTGGCCTCACAATCATCACTGAAATGACATTGGCAAAAGGGTAGATTCCTGCAGTAACTCCTCTCCCTCCGGGAGTGTTTGTGTCGCTGTCATTGCAGCACCGCCTGGCCCTTTCCTAGATGGAGGTGTCAGAAACAGCTGATGCCCTCCTGACTGTCTGCCCAGAGGGCTTTAAAGAAAAGGAGCCTCCCAGAGAGTGATCTGCTGCCCATTGTCACAAGGCCCGCATCTCGGGGGGATGTCTCTGGCCTGTAAAGAGCTAATGGGAAGACTCCAATACAGAAGCAATTAATAATCTTCCACCTTCACCTCCTCTTATAATCCCCCAGGATCCCTAAAAGGGGTGTGATGCAAATGGGAGTTTCCATAGCCAAAGGTGTGAGCCCAAAGTATGTGCTGCACTGAGTTCTCCCTCCCACAGCCATCCTAGAAGATAACATTGTCTGGGATGTTCAACAGCCCTAGGGAGTTAAGCACATGCCTCCCATTAACTTCAGTGGGTCCTTTGAAAATTCCAGCTTAAAAAACTAACTCTGTGTGGAGAGAATTCTGCTGCTACAGCATTGATTTCCTGTATTTGTTTGCCCTAATTACTGATGCTGCTACCTAGAGAGAAATGTGATCTAGCAGTCTGAGTACAGGCTTGCTGCAATCCCATGATGCCCTCCTTCAGTGATCTTGGGTGAGTATCTCCACTGCTCTGTGCCTCAGTTTTCCAATTGGGAAAACAGGCTCAGGAGACTTACCCACCTTTCTAAGGTGCTGTTAGATTTAATCAGGTGAAGTCTGCAGAGAGAAGCTAAGTATTTAACTACTACGGACGTATTAGATTATTTTGACTGTA
>NW_027427594.1:0-7249 GCF_003597395.2 Chelonoidis abingdonii | reverse complement strand
TCAAGAAGACTGAGAACCAGAAAGTCTACAACTTGTTTCTCACCATATTTAACAACACCCAACCACCCAAACTAAAAACCTTAAATTTATACCCGCACCAACAAAAACCAACAAAGGACCCCAAAAAAAGGGGGTGTTTTTGAGGAGATGAGGGAACGCCTTGCACTTAATTTTTTTTTTTTTGTTATTTAAATGTACTGTCAAAACCCTAGTGCCTTTGGATGGGGCTTTACTTTAAAGTTTTTTTTAAAAACAGTGACAACATTTAGAGGGCTTTATAACCTAAGCCAGCAGTATTGAAAGAGTTACTCAGGAACAAGGTGTATTCAAGCAAAGTTGTCAAAGAGGGTGAACTACGAGAGAAAGGAGAGGCTACATTCAGTTTAGGCAACAGAATTGTTGGACCATGGTTCTTGTTGAGCCACCCAAACAGTATTACCGTAATTTTTAGGCATGAGAAGGGGTAACTTCAGAAATAAAACAGGAACTTTCTAATAAACCAAGGAAAGCTAAAGGGGACTGGCAGTAGATTTTTGGTTTTTTTTTTTTTTTTTTAAATACCAAACCAGCAAACATCCTCATACCAGGAGGAAGAGTATGTTTATGTTAAAAGTTCCTTTGCTTTAACATCAGAATTACTGCTACTAATAGTTTGCATTTCCCTAGCATCTACTATCTGAAAATTTCCAAGGGCTCTAACAACAAACAAATTCAGCCTCAACACCTTCTGGGGTGGGTAAATGTTCCTAATCCTCTCTAGCCCCACTCCTTTGCCAATTTTCCAGATTCAAAACATGACTTACAGAGAAGTTAAGCAGCTTGCCCCAGATCACACAGGAAATCTGTGGCAGAGCCAGGAATAGAGAACTCGGGTTTCCTGAATCCCCAGTCCTGCCACTCATGCACAAACAGAAATGAAAAGCACTGTAAACTCAAGGTTTTGTTTAAGTTGTCATGTTATCTGGAAAACAGATTCAATCTGAGAAAACATACAACTAGTGTCTGAACCAAAATGGGAAGATTCCCAAACTGATTTCAGTGAATCCTGGGTCAGGACCCTAGCAGGAGAAATTAAATGCTTCCTCAGCAGACAGTAAGACCTCAACTAATGGTAAAAAAGTCACATTTACTTTAGTATATATATTTGAAATAAAAATGTTCTAGGTTCATCTATACTGTTTTATAACTTTCACTAACCTTGCAACATGTAGATTGTAGTATCTGTAAACACTTTTTAAATTCTTTTGTAATTTCTTTAGTCATCCATATTACCATCAATATCCTTGTGTCTTGTACACAAAAAAGAGGCAGGAGGCAACATAGGAAGCTTGATCCTTTTCCCTGTGCCTCTTTCTCAAATGACAAACGCATAAATAGTCACAAAAGACTGGTACAAAAGATCATTGGCCCTTTCTACACACTTGAGATGCAGGCCAAAAAGCAATCCTAATGGTGACATTTCTTTTGCGTTACAGCCTTGGGGGAGGAGAAAGCCAATATTAAACGAAGACAGGCAAGATTTATTACTCCAGAGGTGACAGGAGTATGCTGAAAATAATAAACTCAGGTCAAATCTGCATTGTGATGTTTCTGGCTATCTTAACAATCACCACTTTGCCTGCATTTATTACCCGACTCATTGCATTGCTTCTCCAAAACACGTAAACCAGAAGCCCTTCTCCTTGTCATTAACCCGGCAGATTATATTTTACAGGTGGATTTCATATAGCCAGGAACTGAAGAAAGACTCGAAACCTAACAATTGGCTTTTGACTTTTTAAAAGCAGAAGTAATTTTCTAACAAGGAACTGATTCTATAACTATTTTGTGATCTGGCATCTCACCACTTCTCTTAGCAATATAAGGATGATTCAGGGCAGCTCAGGGAGACATGTTTTTCATGTCTCAACTTTTTTTTTTTTTTAACTCAATTTAAAAAACAAAACAAATACACCTGTTTGCTCACTTCCTGGGAAGAAGTTAATCATCTTCATAAGAGAGACTAATGTATCTTTTTGGAGAAGATTTTTCCCCTCTATGTAGTGCCATTTTTGTATCCAGTCCTACTAGGGTTGTGTGCGCACTGCATGGCAGTAACAGCATATTTCATATGCATTTAGAAAACACACAAGAAGTCTGTCCCCAAAATAATATTAAGATGATTCAGTGAACTATACTTACCTCCAAAATTGGCTTATTCAACAGATTTATTCAGGTTCTTTTTGTCTGGTTTTTTTGGTCTGTAATAATGGAGTAGTTATAGGTAACAAAGGAGTTTAGCCATTTCAGTTCTACTACAAGGCAAATGTAAAATTGAACAATTTGTTCTATACTGGTAGGTTAGTTGCCACTACTGTAACACCAGAGGCAAAATACATCATGTGTAGAATACACTGTCAACTTTCTGCTTATGAGAGCAGGATGGGGCAGATGGAAAGTGCTCTTAGAACTTTCCTATAAAGAGAACATCTGGCTCCAATCAGTTGTGCACAAATTAGAACACTGAAATGCTGCTAAGTTTAGAGTTAAAAATGAAACAGCCTACCTTAAGTCAAGTCACATCATACTTCTCAATTTAAGTATGAATTAAAATGTACCATTACAGCAACCTACACAGCATAGTTTGCTCTCCTCTTCTAATTTCTGGGGTCAGTGAAACTGATGATTCTGCCTACAGTGAAAAGTGAAAAAAGGGAAACAAAGTGTTGCTCATCGTGTTGTGAAAGAGGCTCAAGTACAAACTTCTCAGGCAACTCCTTGTCTTCACCTTACACAGACTGTGAAAACTTCTTCCTCCAGTACACCTTCAACCTACAGTGAATGCATGTCAGCTGGAGTAGGTTCTGCCGCCATTATAAGAGACAGAATTCCAATTCCTCTTGCAGAATAATACGTGAGTGAAACTTAACTATTGTTGCTTTTCCTTTATTCATATCAGAGTGTGAGCATAAGAGAGAGTGACAAAAACCAAGCCAAGTGAGTGGTTATACTAGGGAGGCCACAAGGAAGACAAAATTCACAATGCTGGATGCTACTGCAGGAACATCCGAGTGAAAAATGCCTTTAGTTCTAAAGAAAGATCTCTGGTTAGATTACAGAATTGGGAAACATCAGAATGGTCTTCCATTATCAGTTCTGTAATAGTAAGCCAGACTTACTATTTGATCTCGGGCAAGTTATTTGAGCTCTGAGACTCAATTTCCTAACCTGTAAAATGCCATGAGTCTGAATTCATTAGTGTTTGTGAGACGCTCTAATATCATGGTAATGTGTGCTGCAGAAATACTTGTGAATTAATAAAAATTGCCCTTAAAAAGGAAAGTGTTTTCTGTACCTGCAGCTGGTTTGTTATAATGGTAGCATTCACAGCTGGTTTTCCTTGCTCACCCATCATCCACAAAGGCAGTTGGGGCTGAATACATTGGTTTGGTCCAGGCTCGCTCCCTTTCTCCCACCCACAGCTAGAGATCTGCTGTTGACATAGAAATTAGGGCTGTCTTGAAATGACAGAAAAGATCATTCATATAAAATATATCTCAAAACAAGATGAAAGTGAAATATCCAGGTCAGGTGAATCCTTGTGTGTTTGGACAAACTAATTTTAGCTAGGTCATTCAGACAGTGGTAAATTTAGATGTTCTCTCTCTCTCTTTGAAAGGTAAGCTGTTCATAGGGAATAGCCAAAGGCTGAAACGGCATTGCCACAAATTGGTGGTATTGACCCTGGATTGCAGATATGGAAAACCCACTAGCGGCAAGATGTAGAACATGCAGATAAACATCTGTTAGATCTATGGAACACATGCGGTATAGAGGGGCTATTTCCTAACATGACAGTCTAAGAAAGAGACTGAGAATCCATCTGTTAAACTTGCAGAGGGATCAGTTGAGAGCAGATTAAGATTAGATCCAGTCTGGTTCTTCAATTCTAAAAGGCCTCCAACACCTTTTGAACAAACATATCTATTTTGCCGGAGACCATGATGAATCTGGACTAGTTACCCTGGAAACCTTCACACAAGTAGGAAATTTCCCTATGACCAGCAAATTCTGAATGGATGATCTGCTTGCTTTTCTTCACCAGACTGAGCAGGAGAATAAGAGGAAGTGATGTGGGCCACTGGCAATTACATCCTATCTGAACGATTGCAGAGCCTATTGGGTGGTTCTGGTGACAGCCCAAGAGAAATAACAGTATTTCAGTCCCTCTGAGTTGGCAAGGATTCACTGTCATTGCTCGTACAAGGAGATTCTGGGACATCTTCACTGAATGGTAGTTGATCTAATTTCTAAATACTACCATGTAACAAAAACGGACAGATTGGCCTGGTTTGGAAGAAGGCAGATTCTAAGATCTGGTCTACACCTAAAATTTAGCTTGACCTAGATACATTGCTCAGAGGTGTGAAAAACTTCATGCCCTGGGCAAAGTAGTTAGGTTGACACAGCTAGGTCAATGGAAGAATTATTCCATCAACCTAGCTATTGCCTCTAAACGGGGCAGATTTACTACAGCGACATAAAATCTTCTTCCGTCACTATAGTAAGTGCCTACACTACAGGGACATAGCTTCAGCTGTGCTACTGTTATAGTGTAGGCATACCTCAGGTAGTCTAAGCCCAACACAAGAAGTTGCAACAAGGTTCCTCTTAAAAGTAGTTTTCATGTAATAAGCCCCAACACACTGTCCACATGCTAGAGTATTACAAAGAGGGAACCTAGTCCTAAATTGGTAATATCACATGCAATGTGGGATAATAGGGCTGTTTTGATAGATTTCATTCGCTTTTTGGAATCCTCCAAAGCATTTCTTTAGAACAGAGGTGGCCAACCTGTGGTTCTGGAGCCACATGCGGCTCTTCGGAAGTTAATATGCAGCTCCTTGAATACGCACTGACTCTGGAGCTGGAGCCACAGGCGACAACTTTCCAATGTGCCTGGGGGATGCTCACTGCTCAACCCCTCATTCTGCTTGTTGTGACCAAACATGTCATAGCTTCTTTGAGGCCAATGAAGGAAATTTCAATGCCTCATTTCACAGAGCTGTCAATCTTTTTTTTGTCTACGGAGATCTTTGTGCACTTTGGTCCAGCCTAAATGAGTCACTAGGATCTTCCAGGAATGATTATTCTGTTTGCACAGAGCCAGGAAGAAGAATTCTGATACATGTGGTACATTAGTGATATTCTATTAATTGAGCTTTCCCACTCCAAATGAGCCATTTCCTCCCTAAAAATTACCGGAATACTCATGTTTTTTTTTTTTTTTTTTTTGTCTTCAGTTTAAAGTGTTCATATTTCATTCAACAAAACAAGGCCCCCAATGATCCTCCACATATGAAGATCCATTCCTCCAGAATTAATATCAATTTGATCATCCAGTTCATTCCCATGAATCAGCTTCTCGTAACCATCTGAGTCAGAGTTCCTAGATGTGTGTGTAAAGGTGAAAGAGGATCAATTTATGAATTTGCCATGGTTTCAATTAGATTTTAAAGCAGAAATCTAACCAACTAGGTTTTCAAATATATTAAAACCCAACAGGATACCCCAGTGGTCCCCCAACTTTTTCAGTCACCGCCCCCCCCCCATCAAGTCCACACCTCTCCCCTCTGCAAGCTGGATTAGGTGGGTGTTTGGAGGGGCGAGTGGGGCAGGACAGGTAAGAGGGAGCCACGCTCAGGGTGTGTGGGGTGGAGTGGGGGAGGGGCAGCCGCACTCAGGGCAGGAGAGGTGAGCTGCTGGTACCTCTCTTGCCGAAGTCATCCCTGAGTGCTCCTCCAGGATCCAGCAACAACTACTGCTCTTCCTGCCCCCAATAGCAGAGGCTGGTTACTGTGGGTAACCTGACCTTTAATGTCTGGGTGGCTGGAACTGGGTCCAGCGCTGGAGCGGAACTGGGGGCAGAGCGAGGCTGGGTGGTGCTCCCTCCCCACCCTGTGGGCAGCTGGCTCAAGCCTGCCAGACCCCACCCAGACGTTCCTCTGAACCGCCTAATGGGGCACGCCCCACAGTTTGGGGACCACTTGGATAACCCTTTTTACTGAGTTGAGGGAGTTTTAGCTGACAAGTTTAATGCTGGGTTCTTTCCAGGTCAACTTTTAACCTGAACAGTATTTCTCAAATCAGGAAATTTGCTTATTCTTAACCAACCAACAATGTATTTATTCACCCAGAAGCACATTAAATATACAAATCAAAAGTTCACCACAACTACAGACACAACCAATTGTGTATACTACCCACACAATACAGTCCTGCAAGCAATTATCACAGACTAGAGTTCAGGTTCTGTAGTTCTATCAAAGAACAATACAAATTAGCAAGATTTTTTATGACATTTACTTATGATCAATGATTCTCAATTCTTTAGTATTTAACACATTTATCACACTTCTAAGGCTGCAGCGGTCTTTAAGGTACAAGGAAGAATGCAGTTACTTCTAAACTTGTCACTTCTGGACCAAAGAGAATATTAAAAGCAATTGCTTAAAACAATTCTGTTCAAATCTCCCTTAGGCCAATTTGCTTGGACTTTGGAAGGAGTTAATCTAAAATATGCTTACTTGAGATCTCATTAGAGAGTGTAGGCTCAACAAGATAACCTACAATTATTTATGTTAAAGAACAGAAAGAGAAATACAATCTTTGAGATGAGATCTCACCACTTCTTATCCTCTGAAGCCTGGGATGGGAGAGAGTCCTTTCCACACGGCTGGTCCAGGCAGCAGTTGCACTTAGGATTCTGCATCTTCTTGTGTTGGGTTCAGCCAACTCTTGAGCTAGGGTTACCATATGTCTGGGTTTTCCCAGACACTGCCTTGTTTTTGAACTTCTGTCCTCTGTCCAGGCGAGTCCGAGATTTTTTCAAAGCAGATGCTGCAGCTCAGAAAGAGCTCCAGTGGGTCTCTTCCCTGCATCAGCAGCTGATTGGTCCATTCCTCTGCGGCCACAGCTGCCAGATCCCACCCACCCAGACTCCAGCTCCCAACCCTGGGGAAAGGGTCCTGCAGGGATGGGCTGACAACTGTCGCTGTATCCTGGCTTGTGTCAGCCACACTGCCACCATGACAGGGAGTGACACTACCCCCCCCCAACCCATCTCCAGTGAGTAACCCCACCACATGTACTCCCTCTCCATGTTCCTCTATGCAACATCCTCTTTTTGGGAACCTGAAATAACAGTAACACTATTTTGAGCACATGGTGACCTTGGTTTATATATGCAGATTTCAGGGCTCACTGGAGG
>NW_027427593.1:0-1259 GCF_003597395.2 Chelonoidis abingdonii | reverse complement strand
CGAAAAATGCTGAGGGACAGAAGACTGGATGATCTATTTGAGACACTTTAAATGAATAGCTTTCTTTTACCTTCATAACATCTTTTTCTACTCAGTTATGTAAGTCCTAGATGTGAAAGTCAAAATCTGTAACTGTGTCAGCTTGCACTGATTCATGTTACTGCAGATCTTCCTGCCACTTTACAAGAATCAAAAGATCTCTTTGTCTTTTGGAATTACCTTCCTAAATACCCACTGCTTTTTGTATGTGTGTGGTAATAAGTAAGCATTGTTTCAAATGAGGAAATTTTATTTAGCCACCATGAGGACCTAGTAGCTGGTCACAATGCATTTACCATTACAAATTGGTAAAACTACCAGTACCAGTAAAGCCAAACACAGATTGTGAGAGATGGAAACAAATCAAGTACAAATAGACTGTGTGCCAGGTTGAAAGCATAGAGACCCATTTAGGGTGTACATTTTGGAGGAACAGTCTTAGTACACAAATATGAGTTTAAAATCAGGTGGGAACGGCATTCACTCAAAGTGTCTTTGTGGGCAAAGGGGTTTCACGACTAGTGAAAATGTTGGAGTTCTGCTTGGAGACACCCAATTCGTGCCAAGTTTCCAGAGTGCTAGAATTTAGGAAGGAGGATTTTTTCTGAATGTTACAGAATAAGGTAGTACTAGGCACCTATGACATGAACTGACAGGGATGGGTTAATACTTGCTCTTTCAGAGAAGGAAAGAGCACTGATGCTTGCTCCAAGTTCCTGGATTAGAACATAAGAACGGCCATACTAGGTCAGACCAAAGGTCATCTAGCCCAGTATCCTGTATTCTAACAGTGGCCAGTTCCAGATGCTCCAGGGGGAATGAACTGAACAGATAATCATCAAGTGATCCAAGTTGTACCAACATAAGTTTGTAGGGCAAACCAGGGCTCAGAAACAGCACCAATGGCCATAGTTGCGACCCAAGCTACTAAGAGGATAAATAAATCAGGATTATATTCAACATTCAGTAAACTTTTAACACGTATTGAGAGAGAACTCAAAGTGTTTTAAGCAACAGCAAATTATGTGTATCACAAATGAATTCTTGTTACTACAGCAGGGCTGGACCAACTGTGATGAGTTTAAAGTGACCAGATGAGAGATATGAAATATCGGGACATGGGAGGAGAAGCGAGGGGATCGCCAGCTGAGCAAAAAAAAAAAAAAAAAAAAAAAAAAAAAAAAAAAAAAGAGCCACCGGAGCATAGGAAAAATTGCTGG
>NW_027427592.1:0-1154 GCF_003597395.2 Chelonoidis abingdonii | reverse complement strand
CCCGCCACTCCCATTGTCCTGGGATGGCGAACCGCAGCCAGTGGGAGCTGTGTTCGGCCGAACCCGCCAACGCAGCAGGTAAACAAACTGGCCTAGCCCGCCAGGGTGCTTACCCTGGTGAGCTGAATGCCAGAGGTTGCCAACCCCTGTATTATATCTCCGTCTGCTACACCAAAAAGCCCATTATCAAAATTTGCTCCCCATGCAGGTATTTATAACCTGCGCTCAAGGCATCCCGTAAGCTTTTTTTTTGTTAAGCTAAATAGATAGATTCAAGGAACACAATCTCTAAGCCACGTTTTCCAAGACTTTAATTGTTCTTGTGACTTCTCTGAGCCCTTTCCAATTTCATAGAATATTAGGGTTGGAAGGGACCTCGAGATCATCTAATCCAACCCCCTGCTCAAAGCAGGACCCCAATCGGTCCCCTCAAGGATTGAGGTCATAACCCTGGGTTTAGCAGGTCAATGCCCAAACCACTGAGCTATCCCTTCCCCTAAACAGTGGTCTAGTTATCAACATCTGTCTAATATTGCTGACACCAGAACTAGACACAGTGTTCCAGTGGTGGTTACACCACTGCCAAATACAGAGGTAAAATAACCTCTCTGCTCCTACTCAAAATTCTCCTGTTTATACATCCAAGGTTCTCATTAGCCCTTTTGGCCACAGTGTCACACTAGGAATTCATGTACAGCTGATTATCCAGCTGATGATCCTCCAAGTCTTTTTTTTTTTTTTTTAGAGACATTAATTCCCAGGACAGAATCCCTCATCCTGTAAAAAAGACCTGCATTTTTTGATCCTGGATGTATAACTTTACATTTAGGTATATTAAAACACATTGTTTTCTTGCACCCAGTTTACTATGTAATCCAGATTGGGGAGATAGATCTTTCTCCCAGCTGTGAGAGGGGGGTCAGGGCCTGTTTTCCTGGCCTGCTCCCTATGCAAGTCCTTTTAGTTCAGGGCATGGCCCCACCAGTCCAGTTGCCTGGACGTCTCTATAAGTTCCCTTTGGCTGGGCAAGACTTAGGCCAGGTCTACACTGCGACTTTAAATCGGTTTAATGGCCGATATACCGATTTAACGCTGTATCCGTTCACATGACGTCGTCATTAATATCGAGTTAAACGGCTCCTTAAATCGATTTC
>NW_027427591.1:0-2447 GCF_003597395.2 Chelonoidis abingdonii | reverse complement strand
CAACCAGGTTTCAGTGGGGCTTTGCTGCTGGGGCCCCATGCCTGGGTCCCGGGTGCCACCCCCCTTCCCCCTGGGTCCTGGCCTTGTGCCCACCTCCAGGTTGGGGGTACAGATGGACAGTGGTAAGGGGGCTGGCTTTCAGCACCCCCTCCCCCATTGGGGTGAGGTATAGCTCAGTGGTTTGAGCTTTGGCCTGCTAAACCCAGGGTTGTGAGTTCAATCCTCAAGGGGACCACTTAGGGATCTAGGGCAAAAAATCAGTACGGTCCTGCTAGTAAAGGCAGGGGGCTGGACATGATGACTTTTTCAAGGTCCCTTCCAGTTCGAAGAGACTGGTATATCTCCAATTATTAATTTTTTTTTTAATATTAAAAGTGTTCCCGTGCCACTGACTCGAGAGGTCATTTAGTCCGGTCCCCTACACTTAAGGTTGGACTAAGTATTATCTAAACCATCTCTGACAGGTGTTTTTCCAACCTGCTCTTAAAAATCTCCAGTGATAGAGATTCCACAACCTCCCTTGGCAATTTATTCCAGTAATTAACTAACCTGACAGGAAGTTTTTCCTAACGTTCAACCTAAACTGCCTTTGCTGCCATAAGTGCATTGCTTCTTGTCCAATTCTCAAAGGTTAAGGAGGACAATATTTCTCCCTTCTCCATGGAAGAAACTAGTTTCCACTCTATTTGCCAACATTGGCACAGTAAGCCCCCTGCACACCTAAGTATGGGTCTCTTCCCCAACCAGCTGCTAAATCTTGCACATGTGGAGACATTTCTCCCACCAAAACTGTCACTTGCTCCTCAATTACCTTAAAAATATTGTTACTCTGTCAAATGTGGAGGGGAAACAAGCCTCTAAATTTGTACAAGGCAGAGAAGCCCCCATGCCTTGCAGCGCCCCCAGATTCTGTCAGAGTTAGTAGAGACCAAAAAATTATGGAGGCAGGAAGAGAGGAGCCTGCAATGGGGGTGGGCGGAGATTGTAAGGCTGGGTTGAACAGGGGAAGGAAAAAACCTCAGAAGTGTATGTGGGAATCTGAAGGGATAAACCCTAATTTTTTTGGGGGGGGGCAGGGTGAAGAAATTGAAGCAGAAGAAAAGAACCCCACAAGATTGAAAGGCTAAAAAAATTAGAAGACACCTGAGAAGGTGAAGCGAAAGAGACTCCATGATATCTTCAATGGAAGACATAAGGCTAAAATGGAGTAAGGAAATCAAGAGAGATCTCCGAGGAAGAGCACTGAAAGTGGGGAAAGACCCTAAAGGAAAGAGGGGGGCACCCCTGGGAAGTAATGTGGGGACAGAGGAGAATTAATAAAGATAAAGGGGGACAAGAGAGAAAGAATTAATGAAGTGTAGAAGAAGTCTCTAGGGACAAGCCAGAAAAAGAGGAAAAAGGAAAAGATGGAGGGAGAGTTTTGGAGGGGAATGTCAGGAAAAAGAAAAGGGCTAAACTGCACAGTAAACACAGACATGCAAAAGACTGAAGGAAAAGAGAGAAGAAAATATCTGAGCAAAGAGTAAAACAAAGGAATAAATAATTAAAAAGGGGAGACACAGAATGGCACATAGTTAATTTTTATTATTTTATAGTAAGTTTGATGCCAAAACATTGCACTTAGATACACACTCACTGTATGTTGCCAAATGTTAAAAATCATGAGTCAGGCCTCAAAGAGTCTTAAACTGACCACAGTCATGTGACTGTTAAAAATCATGAGATTTTTTTTCAAAATGATACACTAAATTTCTTTTATTTGGCTTCTGTTTTTTCAGATTTTAGGGTTCAGACTCTCAGGCTG
Source organism: Chelonoidis abingdonii (assembly GCF_003597395.2). Lineage (NCBI taxonomy): Eukaryota > Metazoa > Chordata > Testudines > Testudinidae > Chelonoidis > Chelonoidis abingdonii. The sequence continues at coordinate 643 of NW_027427591.1, read as the reverse complement.
TCTCTATAACCACAAGAGTAGAAACTTAGCTTTTTTTTTTTTTAAATGAAAGGTCTTACTTTGTCACATGACTCTGGGAGCTAGGACTTTACAAAAAAACATCAAATATCGAGAGATTTGTGATAAAACTGCAATGTGGCAACACTGTATATGTCACAACATGATGCTCTAGGGTAATGGGTCTCTGAGGTCTGACTGAGAATGGTAGAGGGCATTTGAGTGCATCATTCCCGAGATTAGCAGCAGGAATAACCAGATTTTTCTTTTTAACAAAATGTTAAGTGTAAAATAAAGCATTTTCAATCCTGGTTTAACTGTAATCTGAATGCAAACTTAATCATGGAGCTGCTTACATCTCTCCACACATTACCCCATCAACTCAAGCTGATGCTGGGTTTTAGAATACAGTTGTGTATGCATCTCTTAACAAATAATCATATATATTTAGGAGTCTTATGGTTTTGATACACTTCTATATTTATGTTGTGCCAAAGCTCCTCCTCTACCTTGGTGGGTCCTGCGCTTATTGGCAGATTTGCTCACCTCAGTGATCTCCCCCCACAGTCTGGATCAACTCCTCCTGTGTCTGATCAGGAGTTGGGAGGTTTGGGGGGAACCCAGGCCCACCCTCTACTCCAGGTTC
>NW_027427590.1:0-1335 GCF_003597395.2 Chelonoidis abingdonii | reverse complement strand
GCGGGGGAAAAGAGATTGAAGCTGACTGAGGGAAATGGGCAATAGCTGCAAGCAGTCTAATCTGAACAGAATGTTTTTTTTTGTAAAAAGTTAACGGTGCACTTTGAGTGCTTGTTCAAATATTATTGAATGCTGTGTAAGGCTAAACAAATCATTTGCATAAGCACTCATCAAAATGAATTATTGCACTGAGCTGCCAGCTGTTTATCAAGATGCAGCATTTTCAGCTGGAGTTGCTCAATTTTTACTGCTGGCAGTAGAATAATTTTTAGAAGTTTTTCAGTTACCACATTCTCCTTGCCCACACTGATGTTTACTTCTCTCTCTAACATGCAAAGTTTTTCATTTTCTCAGAGCTGTGATCCACTAGTAATGGGAATGCTGAATGGGTTTATTCTCATATATGCTATAATACAATGCTTCCTTCAATATCACCCTCCTCCCACCCCACAAAAGCACAATATTCTGTGACCTGCCACAATCATGAAAGAATTTTGAAGACTCATAACGTACCGTACATATAGCAACCACGGAAAACAGACAACTTTGTCAGACTTAGAATGCCACCAGAAACTGAGCAAAGATTCTTGCAACTTAAAATACAAGGTGCAAGATGACTGCAAGATTATAAAAATTAACACCACACTAAAAATATGTAGAGCTCAAAAAACTCTACTCATCAGTGAGAAGAGTGTCAAGCACAGGGGCCTAAGCCTTAATTTCAGAAAAATTTGGAGTATTTCTACTCAGAGTTGCTAAAATAATCTTCCAAACATGAACTAAACAGATAGTGTTTCCTCAGTCTACAGGAAGAGGACATGACCCTACTGCTGCTCCAACCTGTCAAGAAGCAGAGTTAAAATAAAAAGGCTCAGATTGGTTTCACAGCTGCTATTTAAAAATAGCAAAGTCCTTAAGTACCATATCAATCTCACTTTGCTGCTGCTTGTGGGAACTGTGAACATCAGTAGAATCAGCTGTTGGAGTTATTATTCAGGAGGAAGCTCAGTAAAAGAAGCAGAGGCCTCTTCTCTCCACCAGCCTTCTCTGCAGGTGATAGGGAATTCTGAAGGGTTAGGGACATGCACACAGAGCTCCTTATTTCTAGCAACTAAACGGGGTGAAGCTTTGAGTTTTATACATCTATTAGCCAGAGGCTTATTTGAGAGATTAAACGCTGACCTAGGGCCCAGAGAAGACATTAGTAGAAATCCATGCACCCTCCCCTACTCCATAGAGCAGGGGTGGGCAAACTTTTTGGCCCAAGGGCCACATCGGAGTTCTGAAACTGCATGGAGGGCCAGACAGGGAAGGCTGTGCCTCCCCAAACAGCCC
>NW_027427589.1:0-1512 GCF_003597395.2 Chelonoidis abingdonii | reverse complement strand
CAAGCTGATGTTTAATTTATTGTCCATTGGTGCAGGGACGGGACCGGAGCCCTGCTCTGCCCCCCCCCCCACCAGCGCCCCCTGTCTGCAGGACGCCCAATAAAGAGTTTTCCTTCCTATGCGTCCGCTGCCTTTGACTGACAGATCCTGGGATGGGGCAAGGGAGGGTCCGTCCCTACCACCCCCCAACTCGGAGACATTCCCCCCTCCTCCCTTTCCTCAGCCCTGGGGCCCCCTTGTGCCCCCCAGCTCCACTGACGCTGCCAGTGAGGGGTTCCTGGCCCTGGGCCGAGCCCCCTGCGCTCTCAGACTCTGCCCCCGGCAGGCGCCCTGAGCTGTGGCAGGTCAGTTGCTCGGAGATTAGTGGCCCTGGCTGAGTTTCAGGGGGTGGGTGGTTTGGGGGTTCCCATGAGGCCCTGCACACCCCCCCTCTGGCAGATTGCTTCAGCTCTCTCCTCGCCTCGTGTGGCAAGAGCCGCCCCCGCAAGCGGCCCAAGGCCTTGTGGGAGGGATTGCTGCAGGGTTCCTGGAAAGGCACAAGTGGAGGCTGCTGAGTGAACCCAGGAGTCCTGGCCCCCAGTCAATCCCTGATTTGATCCACTACACCCCACTCCTCTCCCAGAGCTGGGGAGAGAACCCAGGAGTCCAGGCTCCAAGCTCCCCTGCTCTAATCCCTAGACTCCACTCCCCTCCCAGATCTGGGGAGAGAACCCAGGAGTCCTGGCTCCCAGCCCCACCCCCACACACACACTGGATCCCTATAGCTTGGCACAAGGAGCAGGGATGTGAGTCGCTGGGGCTGGGCCGGGGCCAGGAGAATTCCTGGGATTCCTGGGAGAGGCCAGGAGCCCCCCTCCACTCACCCCAGCCTGCCATGGGGCACGGCCCTAGCTTGTCACCTGTGCCCCTCCGCACACCCCGCCAGGTGGGGCCTGACTCTGCCGGCTGGCACACGGGGGCGCTGGGGGGGAGCCGGGGCACACGGCGGGGGGCTGCTCAGGGCCACAGCAACTGCCTGAGGCTGGGGGGGGCACAGAGCCTGTGGGGAGAGGACCCCTGGGGGGCTGCTAGGCAGCATGAGGGGGCAGGAGGCTGGCACTGATAGAGGGGATAGCGGAAGGAGCCCCAGTGGGGGCCAAATAAGGACCCTGCCTCCCAATCCCTGGGACCCCACCTCGATGGGGGGGGCTGGGTTCCCCGTGGGAGGCAGCATGTGAGCAATGCCAGGGCGGGGGAGGGGGGGCAGCTGTCACATCAGGAATACCCGGTGATTCAGTCTGACCTGGGTTTCGGGGAGGGAAGGGGCCTCTTGTAGGTGAGACGTCAGCTCTGTGGGGGGAGAACCCAGGAGTCCTGACTCCCAACCTCGCCTCTCTAACCACCAGACTCCACTCCCCTCCCAGAGCTGGGATAGGTGCCAGGAGTCCTGGCTCCCAGTCCCGCCCCCCTGCTCTAACCACTAGACCCTACTCCCCTGCCGGAGCAGGGGACAGAACCCAGGAGTCCCGGCTC
>NW_027427588.1:0-1401 GCF_003597395.2 Chelonoidis abingdonii | reverse complement strand
AGTCTGGATCTGTAAAAGCAGCAAAGAGTCCTGTGGCACCTTATAGACTAACAGACGTATTGGAGCATGAGCTTTCGTGGGTGAATACCCACTTCACCCATGAAAGCTCATGCTCCAATACGTCTGTTAGTCTATAAGGTGCCACAGGACTCTTTGTTACTCAGTAATTCATGCATCAAACTCAGCATTTCTTTTAGAAAGACATCTTCATTTAAAGATTTCAAGAGCTGGAGAATCCACAACTGGTTAATTACGCTTACTGTTGAAAATCTGGGCCTTGTTTCTAACCTGAATTTGTCCACCTGCAGCTTCCAGCCCTGGATCTCATTATATCTTTGTCTGCTAAATTTAAGAACCCTCTACTGTCAAAAATCTGTTCCCCAAATAGGTTCTTACAGACTGTGATCAAGTCACTTCTTAATCTTCTTCTGGATAAACTAAATAGATGGAGCCTCTTTAGTCTCATCAGAGCATTCCTTTAGCTCTTTTCTGAACCCTTTCTATGTTTTTCCAAAATCTTTTTTGAACTAGACATCGCATTCCAGTAATGCTCTCACTAATGCCATATACAAGGTAATACCACTTCCCTACTCCTACTCAATATTTGCCTGCTTATGCAACCAAGGATCGCCTTAGCTCTCTGCCACAGCATCACACTGGGATGTCATGTTCAGTTGCTTATCCACCATGACTCTTAAGTCCTTTTCAGAGTCTCTGCTTTCCAGGATATATGCTCCCCCCAAACACACACCCACTATGAACTATTTAAATCCCATGTCAACCTTATTTTGAGGACATAAAACGGTGCATAAGCCTGCTGGATGGGAGTGAAAATTTCACTTGGTTCCTATACTTCTAACATGGCTCCTCAATCTCCAAGCTTCTCGGGTCAAGGGGAGCAAAGTGAAGAGGTAGGTGCACCAATGAGATATTCTGCCTGAAGCACAGTTGTCCATTATGGGGGTGCACAACTTCCTCTCAAGTATCTAGTACTGGCTAATGTAAAAGAAAAACTAATGAACTAAATGGAGTACTGTTCTGAAGTGGTAGCAGCTCCTGTGTTCCTGTATAGTCAGAGGAGATAGCGGAGCAATAATCATAGGCAATGAAGAAGGCAGGACCCAAAAGACATGGAAGAGAAGGAACTGCAAGGCACACTCTACTCTGACTCACAGTGAGTGAGACTGAGATGACGCCCAACAATATCACAAGCCAAAACCAGGCTGAACCGGGAAGAGGAAGAGGAACTGCCCCAGTCCTGCAAAAATTCAGTATGAGGGCCTGTCTCCAGAAAGGGGAAACTGCAGGTGGATACTTCTTTCTCCTCTCCAGTCAGCTGCTGGGAGTAGGGTGACCAGATCGCAAGAGTGAAATATCAGGACACATTGGTCAAGCGGGGGG
>NW_027427587.1:0-1574 GCF_003597395.2 Chelonoidis abingdonii | reverse complement strand
TGTTCCCGCCACAGCCTCGTCCGGGGAAGAAGAGGACGAGACTCCAGGGACCAAAGGGTCTTGGAGAGACTCTTGGTCCTGTGGGGCATCCACGGCTTGTTCAAGTTGGGCCGTGTCCCGGGTGGGAAGCTGCTCCATAGTTTCTGGAGGTGGTCTGCTCACTGTGGACTCAGGTGCCCTTTGGTCGGAGGGAACGGAGCGGGGCGGTGGCTGGTGGCTACCTTGGCTCTGGTGGTAAGCCCACGGAGTCCAAAAGGGCCACTGCTGAGGGCCTTGATTGTCTGACTCCCCATAAGATGCCGTGTCGGCATGGGAGGAAACGGATGGCTGGCGGGATGGCCACGGCGGGGCCGAGAGCGTGTGAGGATCGTCTCTGCGGCCAGTTGAGTCGTGTCCGCGTGGTGCCGGGGAGCGGTACCGGGAGTCCCGCTGGTGCCGTGAATGCGACCGGGACCTACTACCAGGGCGGTGCCGGGAGGTCGACTGGTGCTGAGAGCCTCCGTGCCGAGATCGGCTGCGAGACATGCGGTGCCGGGAGGTCGACCGGTGCCGGGATCCTCTGTGCCGAGATCGGCTACGTGACGTGCGGTGCCAGGAGCGGTGCCGAGATCTGGAACGGCGCCGGTAATGCCTGGACGGCGATCGGGACTGCGAGCGGTACCGCAAGTACGTCTGGTACCTTGAAGGGGAACGGTACCGGGACTGCGAGTGGCTGCGGGATCCGGAGCGATGATGAGACCGGGACCGTCTGTGGGACCTGGACCTGGATCTGGAACGACGGTGTCCCACGGTGCCGGGTGAAGAAGGTCTCACGAGAGCCAGCTTGCCCAGAGATTGTGTGACCCGCACCGGTGGTGCCAGGGGTCGAGGTAGCTCAGGTTCCATCATCGCAATGAGGTCTCGTGCGGCTGAGAACGTCTCCGGGGTGGAAGGCACAATGAGCTCAACCTCGGCACGCGCCGGGGAGCAAATAGGCACCGGACTCGGCGGCCCTTCCGAGGCCGGAATCAACGGTGCAACAGACCTCGAGGCCGCGGCAGATGGAGTCGGTGCCGGGCGGTCTGGTGTGGTTAAGCACTCTGACTGCAGGACTGGCGTAGCGGCCGCAGGAGGCTTACGCTTCTTGCTTCTCGGAGAGAGCGAGTGGTGCCAACCAGGAGCTGGTGCCGGAGACTGGTGAGGTGTCTTCTTCGAGGGCATATGATGCGGTGCTGAGGAGGCGCTTGTTCCCGGTGCTGCGGGCAGTGCCGAGGACGGTGGAGTGAGCGCTGCCTCCATCAGCAACTGCTTCAGACGAACGTCCCGCTCTTTCTTGGTTCGGGGCTTGAACGCCTTACAAATCTTGCACTTGTCTGTCAGGTGAGATTCGCCCAAACACTTGAGACAGGAATCATGCGGGTCGCCTGTGGGCATCGGTCGACGGCAGGCTGCGCACGGTGTGAGGCCTGGTGATCCGGGCATGAGCCCAGTACCGGGGTAGGGGACGGGCTAACCCGCGATCCCTACAAACTAACTATAAAAAAACTACTAAAGAATGAAAACTAACTACTAACTACTATTAAAAGTTCAACTAT